>NC_086361.1:5831827-6131827 GCF_036324505.1 Eleginops maclovinus | reverse complement strand
AAAAGTAAGGTAGAGGTCTTTAATAGTGTCCTGTGCATATTTGAAGACACAGTTTGATGTTGGAGAACTGTTCATCAGCAGCTTCCTCTCTGACCTGTTTAAGGGCCTTCTGGAGGCGGGTCTGCTTGGTGACGGACAGGGCGCACACCGTGTCCCAGCGGTTGCTGAGCTCCTGCAGCTGCACTTTGACCCACGCTGTGTCGTCGCGGCCGGTGTCCATCAGGTCCCGGGCTGAGCGCTTCAGAGCCTGAACGCTGCCGGTTCTCTTTCCCATCTCCTTCTGGAAAGCCTGCAGGTTTGAAGAAGAACAAAGTCAGATTCATACTTCTGGGATGTTATTATCCTCTAATTATAACTGCAACCAGTACTAGACTAAAATATTACTTTATCAACAACTTCTTAAATAATTGTAAAAATATTGTTTTATGGAAGATGGCAACATTTTTATTTTAAGCCTGTCAAATATGAAATGTCCTGCTTTTCTCTGTTTCATATCATATAAAGTGAATATAATTGGACATCACCTTGAACTCTATGAAACTGGAATTGATATTCTTTTACTATATTTTAAATCAAACGATGAATTAAGAAAAAAATCAGAAGAACAATCGATGAAGAAAAAATATTTAGTTGCAGCTCTATATGTCTTATTTATTGATGATTACAGTCCTGTTTACACACCTTATGTGAGTCCATGAGGTTGGACACAAGGTCCAGGTCTCCATGGACGGGCAGGTCTTCAGCCAGCTGCGGCTCCACCCGGTACAGCCAGTCCACCAGGGCTTGCAGAGCCTCTGCAAACTGACCTGAGAACAGCAGAGCCTCCTCCAGCTTGTGTTGTCTGGATGGAGACGAGCAGACAAACACATCTTTATTAATAAACTACATCTGAATGGTTGGGGGATAAGCATGTTTTATTGTCCATCCTTCACACTCTCACCTCTCTACGCTCTTGCCACAGACGGTGTCCCACTTGTCGCGGACCTCTCCCACCAGGTGGTCCATTTTCTGGGTGTCTGCAGGCAGTTGGGCCTTGTCCCTCATGGCCCTCCCGGACCTCACCGTAGTGTCGTACACCGGCTGCTTTGAGCCCAGAGCTTTCTGAAACTCCTGGACAAACAAAAGAAAATGGAAAAGATTTGTAGATGGAAACACATCGAAGGAAAGAAAGTATTGAGTGTGTATAATAACTTGCATCAGTACCTTGTGTTTGACCAGTTGTACTTTGATCTTATCCGGCTCGTTGGAGATCTCCAGCTCTGAGTCCAGTCGCTTCTCGGCTTCCTCTAGCCAGTCTGTCAGCTTCCTCCAGGCCTCATGGAACTAAAAAATAAACAGCTTTTTAAATATTGTTGTATTTTATACCCGTCTTATTTTATTTCAACTCGTGTACTTTTTTCTATGATCTTTATTGAGTATGTGCTACATAGATAAACTTGCGTTTCCTTTTGCCACATTTCGTACCTGTTTGGCGCGTTTGCGGGCCTCGTCGAGGTGTCGGCCGCGGTCTAGTGACCTCTGCACCAGCTTGTCCCAGCGAGCCTGGACGCTGAGCAGCAGGTTCTTGATGAGAACCACGTCCTGCTTCATGCTGGCGAAGCGGAGCTGAGAGCCGGCCTTCTCCAGAGCCAGGACCTGCTCTCTGTGGGTGTTGACCTCATTCACAAACACCTGGGACGACGTTAGGGGAAACGAGTTAGGGATAATGTAACGATGGCTTAGATATCTTAAAGATGTTTCTGGTGAGGAAGTATGTCCAATACCTTGTGCTCATCGATCTGGAAGAGGACGGTGTCCAGTATGAGGCTGGGGGGCTGGGCCATATTGAGGGTTTGTTCAGCCTGGGTCAGCCAGTTGATGGTGTCCTGCAGGGAGGTCTGGAAACCTGTCGCCAAGGAAACAGCCTCATCCAGCTTTGCCTGAATAGTTAAGAGTTACAATTAAAAGACAAACCAGAAACATGATATTAGTAACAAACTGAATAACGTAGAGACAGACCCATTGTCGGGATTCTTTTATTTTATACAAAATAATACATATTGCATTTTGTAATACCTTGTCATTTTGTATTGCCTTCATCATTTAATTGTGCTAATTGTAAAAAAACAATGTGGTATAAATGCGACATGTATGTAGATTTGACCAAGAAATATGAGACTGGTCACCGGTGACGGCAGATCAGCCGACAACCAGCCAGATTTTGACCAAAGTATCTTTAGAATAAAGACACCATAAAACACCCTCCTCATGTCACAGTCTTACCCTGCGGTCGTCCATCTTGGTGTTGAGGCTGGCCCACTTGTTCTGCAGCATGGCCAGGTTCTGCTGGGTCTGGGTGGTGCCGGGTCCGGCCTCCTCTCCTCCCCGAGCCAGCAGCATGGACTCTCCTTGGTCCAGCAGGTGGTGGTACTGGTCTGCCCGCTGAGCCAGCTGGGCCTGGAGCTCCTGCATAAGGAGAGAAGACACAGATGTGAGATAACACTGAAAGGTGAGCGCTGGTTGGATGAGAACAATAGAGGCTGTTCATGTTTCCTCTTGTCTTGTGGGACAAGAGGAGCATGTGTAAGCTAATGCCCTGAACATCTGCTTAAACCTTTGCTAGTAAAAAATGTGTGTGCTTATAAAATAACTTTATGACACTGCAGGAATAGCTGCTGTATACTTAGTGTTGTATTTTTAGAAAAAGGCTGTCTTCATACTGAATGATTTTGCAGGGTTGTTATATTCAAATTTGTTTTGAAAGTGGATTCAAGTATTTTACAAGTGTTTATGACACACCTTATAACTGCAGCATTACAACACTGGCTTATTCCAACAAGATGTATGTTACCCAGCGTTGAAGAGACTATATGTTTCTTTTATCTTTCCAATGATAGAGAAAGAGTTGAAAAGGGGAGATAGAGGGAATGACACACGGCAAATGGTTCCAGGCCGGACTTGAACCCAGGTCCTCTTATATTATCATCCCTGCTTGCCCCTTAACTTCATTTTTTTTTTTTTGATTTCCAAAAATCTCTCTTGTGAATTTGCCAAATAAAACAAAAGTGACTGAAATATATACAATTAAAAAATCTAAGGTGTATCTTTGTATATTTTTAGATGATGCTCTGAGCATGAAGGCAAAGTTTGATTCTGGAGGGATCGTTACCATGTGCTGCTGAAGCTGCTCTCTGGCTGTCTCAGGGAGGCCGCCTGTGGGCTTGGCTGCAGACAGCTGGCTCTCCGTCCTCCTCAGCCACTGCAGGAACTCCTCCAACTCGCCATGGAAACCTTCAGCCTACAGGGAAACAGTTAGGGAGGGGGGATATGTATATGTATGTTAGCATATTAAGATAACTTTAGAAGTAATGCCACATGCACACTTAAGTGAGGAGGTGCAACAATATGGAACATGGAGATATTCATTTGTCCATCGCATGGTGGTTATCCACTAAAGGCAAAATAAAGGGCAAGGGTCTGTGGTGTCATCAGGTTGATCAAACCTTCCAAAGTGAAACAATGTTATGTAACAAAAAATGTAATTTTTTTTTTTGTGTGGAAATGTGTGAAGTAAGGGGGCTGCCCCCTAAGATCTCTCTGGTTCTCCTCCCGTACCTGGTGCAGGGCACCCTCCAGCAGCTTCTGCCTCTCCTGGGTCTTGAGCAGGAGGCTCTGCCAGCCCTGGTTCAGATGGTCCAGCTGGTCCCTCAGGTGGCTGGCCTCATCACCAGGAGACGACTCCAGAAGCTCAGCACCAGCACCGTTCACATTCTCCACAGTGGCATGATGGGAAAGCACATCATTACGCAGAACCTGGAACAGAGAGGAGGGAGAGAGAAGTTAATTAAACTGAAATATACTGGCTCTTCATATCCAGACTGATTTCCCGAATATAACTTTCTTTTACATTTTTTAGGATGTCAAAAGATAATGTGACGGATGAGAAGTCTCTCATACAAGGTGCAATAAAAGGAGACGTACGTGGTGTTTAGCCAGCTCGATTTCGATGGCCTTGGGGTCGGAGCTGATGGGCCGCTGTGTGTCCAGGGTGGTATGTGTGTGGTTCAGCCAGGCCTGCAGCTCAGACAGAGCGTGCTGGAACTGACCCAGGGCCAGCAGGGCACCCTCGAGCTTGTGCTGTGTGGGGAGGAAGACAGAAGTTACATCTTAAAAAGAGCAACTTAAACATTTAGGTAGTGATGAAAAGCAGCCTGAAATGCTCCAGAATGCTAACAAAGACAAATGTAGTCTACTACCAAGATGAACAAAGAGGTGAGCTTTCATTCTGTTACTCTGGACATTGCCACATCTGGTTCTATTACCTGTCTTTGTGTGATTTTCTCCCCCAGGTTTTCCCAGAGGTGACGGAGCTCGGTCAGCGGCTCCTGGATCATGTCCCTATCCGTCTGGTCGGAAACCTTCTTCAGCAGCAGCTCCCCCTGGTGGCACAGCTTCTCCATGTCAATCTGCTGCTGGTAGACCTCCACCTTGTACTGCTGCTCAGGGGAACAGAGGGATGAGAGGAAGAGGAAAGTCGTGATGTATTAGTTCATGATACAGACCGAAGGTTTTCTCAAGATTTCACATTTAAAAGGAGACATATGCTCAGTTTCAGGTTTATATTTTTTATTTGGGTTGCAACTAAAACTGCTTTAATGTAAAAAAAAAAGACACATTTTCTCCACTGTCTGTTATGCAAAGGATACAGATTGTATACAATCTGAATTTCAGTGTGAATGTTCTCATGAATGACTGGCGAGACTATCTTGCGAACCTTGAGCTCTTCAATCTGCTGCTTGACAGTTCCCAGATCAGTTCCCACCGTTGACATGTCACACAGCTTGATCACAGCGTTGTCCAGGTAGTCAAACATAGACTGGAAATGATACAGAAACAATAACTTATCATCATCATGGTCACTACAAAGCTATTTAAGGACATGTATTATTTGGTGCAAAGATGAGCTAAGAAGCATATGATTAGGACCAGTATTTATGTAAACAAAACAAACCTGCAGAGCATCCTGGTACTGCACAGACGCCGTCATGGCCTCCTCTAGTCTCTCCATCCTCTCTCTCCACGTCCGGTTCAGACCCTCCCATGCAGCATTCATCTATGAGACACATAAGAGTATTATGTTAGTGGGTAAACATGACGTGTACCTTGAAAATGTATTTAGTTTTAGTTTTCAGAAGCACATTTTTCGGTAATTTAGTACAGCTCTAAGAGTACTACTGAGTAAATGTACTTAGTAACATTCCACAACTGCTGATTTCTCACTTCGTCAATGGTCTTTTTCACTTCAGGTTTCTCTGTTTCTCCACAGGCAAAGATGAGGTCGGCTCCGAGGGTCCTGACAAACTCCAGCTCCTCCCTCAGGCCGTCCGTCTCTGCCTTAATGGCCTGGTGGAAGGAGAGAGAGACATGGAATCATTTAAAAATAAAAACACTGTTAGCTCTTCTGCTTCTCTGCTCTGCCTACTGTTCATATCAAGTCCCTCCCTCTCGTCCTCCATACCTCAGCAGCCTCGATCTGTTGTTTGATGAGCGAGGGGTCTACGCCGGGGTCCTCCAGCTCCCTCACGATGTCTTGGGAGTCTCGTAGCGTGCTCAGCAGCGCCGCCACGTCGGCCCAGAACTTTCCAGCCAGGTCCAACACGTCGTTCAGCTTCCCCTCCTTTTCCTCCGCCCGCTGCCGGATCTCATCCCACAGGGAGCGCAGGCGCAGGAGGCGGGTACGAACGGCTGGGGAGGAAAAGGGGAGGAGTTAGAGATTAATGAGGCTGGTTGGATCTCACTGGGCATTCTCCATCGTCATTTCTAATGTTATGTGAAAAAAGCAATAATAATGTTTTCTCTGTTGGAGTGTGTAAGTTAAGTCTCTTATCACTCCACTCCCACTGCAGCTGCACACTGAGGCCTTTCACTTCATAAAGTGTGGAGGGCATAGGGAGGGCCATAAAACAAAGACGCGTGTGTTTTGACCATGTGGTGGCGTTGGATGAAATATGCAGAGCTGCTGAATCTGTTCAGTTTCCAGATTTGACAAGGCCTGCCCGCTGGCTTTGTGCCAGTACAACTTACAGTGGATTGTTTAGTCAGTGGACCAGTTGGACTGGAGCCGAGAGTAAGACTTGAAATGTTTTTCTCTCAGATTACAGAAGCCTGCTATGTTTTCCTCACACTTCACTTTCTGAAATCCTTTTGTGGACTGTTTTTGTTTCATATTTTGTTTCAATAATAGCAGGTTCTTTGTTTTTTTAAATGAAAAGGCAACTTTTATAGGCACACAGGGAATGCCTACAAGAACAGCTAGCAACCAATTCGATTATTTAGACATTAAGTTGGTAGACATTTCTATAACATTACATAAAGTCAATGCTTATTATCAAAAGTGATTTACAAAAAGGTGCAATAAACCATGAAGAATCCTGCAAGTAAATTCACTTTTCAATTGTTTCAGTCTGTGATGGAGGATTTCCACCTACAGTTTTTATGCACAGCATCTTATCAATGAATAGAAAAAGTACATTAAATGTATTGATTGATTATTCATATTTACGTAGATCCCTCACCCTGTTTGACACAAGGACTATATGCCCAGTCTGAATGTATGTGATTTTGAATGTTTATATTCCCTGTCAGGCACATCCTACTGACCCTGAGCAGCAGGATCGTCGTGAGCCGCTCGTCCGATGAGCTCCTCTCCACGGGCGCACAGAGCTGAGAAGCTGGGCAGCAGTTTGTCCAGCTCCAGCCCCTGTGCTCGATGCTCTGCTAGCTGCTCCCTGATCTTATCCACCTCGGCTGCCACCGGGGGAGGCTGCCGCAGCCGCTGCACCGCCCCCTCCAGCGTCTCCAGCAGGGGGTCCATCTTGTCATGAAACTGGGGGCGTAATGAGAGTAGGAAGAAAGTTTAATAAAGAGGAAGTAGAGAGAGTGAGTTGAGGGGGCTGGGTTTGGGTTTTTTGATAGCTGGGTGACATTTTGGAAGTGGGAATATACTCAGATATGGTGTGGGTGGTCAGCCATCTGTTGCACACCGCATTAACTTTCTTATTATGAGTGTTACATCAGAGTTCATCAGGGGACTTAAAACAGCCATACACTTCTAATAACATTTTTAAAAAGGAGCTCTTTTATGCTCAATTTTAGGTTCATATCTGTATTTTGTACCTCTACTGTGACATGTTTCCATTATTTAATGTTCAAAAAGCTCTTTATTTTGCTCATACGGCCTGTGCTGACCATGTACATACAGAAAAACCTATACAACAAACTACAGGAAAGGGAAAACCCCAATAAGTATAATATGGCCACTTTAATATCTCAATATTGCACCTTCAGCATGTCATCCAGGTAACAAAGCTGGGATCTACCCCACAACAGGGAGCTGCTTAAACACAATCTTTTTGGATTGGGTAGACATTTTGAACAAAAGGGCAAAGACAGTACAATTTCTACTAAGTTGATGGGCTTTTCTATGTACCTAAAGACGATCAATTTGCTATATTACTACATAAGATAACAAACATAATTTATACACAAGCAAAAGATTTGTGTGACACAGAAGGACAGCTATGATTCATGCACAAGGACATAAATCAAGCCTACTATGAGACTAAAACAATCATTAATAGACAGCATGTCTCATTTTTATGCTTAATTCAATTCACAAGATTTCAAAAAGGACATTTCCTAACCAATTTAATTTAATGACACTCAGGGTTGGCATTCACATGATTTGGATGAACAATTGAGACTTTTTCTGGCCAGATTAGAACTTCATTTGTATAAATAAGTATTATACATCTGAGTATAAGACTCATATTTAACTAATAAACCAAATGATGTGTCTCAGCCCCCCCTGAGTGCCAGTTGGACAATGTCAGTCTGTGGTCTTACCTCTACCAGCTGGGTGATGCAGTGTGCAGTGATGACGGAGAAAATGTTGGTGGTTGGGGGGGGTTAACACACACAGCACAGGGTGGATGGAGGGTTGCAAAGGATGGGGGTGGATGTGAACGTGAGGAAGATTAAAGTTAAGTGTAAAGGGTGAGTAAGGACAGACAACAAGGAGGTGGGAGGTGAGGATGGAGAGAGGGATGAGGACAGTATGCAGGTGGACAAAGAGGAAGAGGTTTGATGGGGGTGGAGGAGGGTGGAGAAACAATACAATGAGTTAAATCAGAGCCATGCATACAGTACACGCTGTCAGGCAATATCAACAGCAGCGACACGTAAGGCTGCCACAGGTGATCAATGGCGTCTCATGAGATGAAGTGCACAGAGAAATGAGAAACATCCAGAAGGAAAACTGGCGCTAAAAAGACATGTTGTGATAAGAACATTTTTACCTTTGAGCAATATTCTCTATGTTGTTTTAGCTCTTAAAAATTAGAATATATGAATCAAAAGTTAAAAAAAAAAGTTCTCAGGGATTCTACATCTGAAATATGACTTTTCCTTAATCTCATAGTACCTCTGAAATATCCCTAAAAGATCTCAATAAAATGAATACATGACTTTTGAGGGTTATTTTTGACGCAGTTCAAGGGGAACTCCCCTTTATTGCTTATTGAATTATTGAATATTGAATTCTGTCCGCTAGAGAAAATAACTTTTATTCTGACTTTAAAAAGGAGAAAGAAGATAAATATTTGGAAAATGGGATTGTTATAAACATCTAGGATCTTAATGTCTTACTCATTGTTTGACCTCTTTTATATGCAGTGTCAACAGCTTTTTAAACACATATATTTTTTAATGTTTGCGTTGTATTTTCCCATTCCTCACCTTATCTGTGTTTACAAAAAAGACAGTAAATACAAATAAAGCTTTCACTGATCTCATGACATGAATCCATGTTAAATTGCTAACATCCTCTAGTTTCCAGCAGCAAACACAAACACACACTTCATGCTGCTTTTCAATCACATCAGTCTGTTTTGATTTGGGCTGCAGACATGATATAACAAGCTGTAAACAGACCAAGAGAGGCCAAACAGCGTTTACAAATTTACTACAATTTGCAAATCATTCTCTCCCTGCAAAAATAGGGGGGCAAATTTGACCAACTAAGATAAAATGTCATTTAAGCTTACTAAATTCACTTTCAAACAACTCATAAAAGCCTTCAGACTTTCTGGTACCCAAGTAGATTAGATAATAACTTATTAGACCCAGGTCTGCAGTTAAAACAGTTCTTTAAACAGTGAGCAGTTTCTCCTCTGAGACGTACCTGTGATGACTGTGAAACGGCCTCGTCCAAGTTTGTCGCGCGACCTTTGACCCCCTCTTTGATGGCCAGGTAGCGCCTCTCGGCCTCGCTGTAGCGCTGCGTCACCTTCGCCCCCTCTGTGAGGCTCAGCTCGGCAAGCTGGGGTCCAATCTTCAGCAGCTTGTCGATGTGGGGCTTGTGCTCTGCGATCGACTCCCTCAGCAGCTGGGAGAGGCAAGGAGAAGAAAGTTAGGAACAAAATACACATTTAATTTGGAACAAGAGAGCAGACCTGATATCTTCTCTTACCCTCATCTGGTCCTGTTGCAGGCGGAGAGTATCGGTGTCGATGGCGGGCGGTGGCAGCTGTGTGATGAGGGTTTCTGTCTCGCCCAGCCATGGATCCAGTTCCTCGTAGGTCTCCCAGAATCGAGCGACCAAAACCTGGGCCTGCTCGAGAGCTGAGAACCGCTCGCTGTGGACCTGGTTCATGCCGTCATATCGAGCACTGAGAGAATCCGTCTTCACCTGCAGAAGGAGAAACGTAAAGACACGCAGATATCAGTCCCAACAATATTTTGGTTAAAATGTGTCATGTTCAGTTGGTTTTCCATCTCATTGCTCAGTGACTGACCATCAGAGTGTCCTTCTGGGCGTCGCTGCAAGTTTCCAGGATGTCGTCCTTGGTGCTGAGCAACTGATCCACGGTGTCTTTGTGTCGGATGATGTCGATGTTGAAGGCCCTCTGCACCTGCATCTGAGCCACTGTCACGTCAGGCTCCAGACTCAGGGGCCCCAGAGACACCAGTTTACGCTCCGTCTCCCTGACCCAGGCCAGCTCTGCATCCACTGCCTCCTCGTACTGAAAGGAGAAGTTAGCGTTCAGCAGGTTTATATAATAGAGCCGTCAATCAGATTTCACTCCACATGATTATTTTCAGTGTAAGAAGTTACCATAGCAATACTATAGTGCAAATTTATATTTCACTATCTTTATTATGTTGTCTTATTTTTGACAAAGGAATTACCCTCAAAATAAGAGTTCAGGGAGGTTGAGAATGAGAAATGGAAATGAGCTAATAGCGTAATCTGGCAGAAACGGTTTCTTCTATTATTGAGATTAAAGTAGTTTTATCATGGTCCATGTTTATTTAAAAGTATAAAAATAAGGATTAAAGTCTTAGTACATTTTCTTTAGGAACTCTATTTTTACAGTTAAAAAGAGTTCCCAAATAAAATGATCTCTCCGAGATTTAAGAAGCGCACATTTTTATTAATCAAGTTTATCGTATGTATTCCAACATCCCTGGTGCTCACAGTAAAATGAATTAATCTAATGGAATTTGAGCTAAACATTTATTGCACACATGTTGCAGTACCTGTTGTGACCTCTGGATAGCAGCTTGTACCAGCTGCACCCGCTGCGTGATGGTTTCATCAGACTGGCGGTAGCGCTGGTTGGCATCGGCGACCAGGCGGTCCAGGCCCTCGCGGGCTCGCCACGGCACTAGGTCCAGCAGAGCGTTGCCCACCTCGTTCACCGTGTCCAGAACCAGCCGCTTCTCTGCAGACACCTTCTTCAGCTCCTGCAAAAGTTAAAGATAAGGATTAGTTTACAGGAGTTTAAGTATTGCCTTTAAAAACTGAAAGCTGAATTATGATAAATGTGAAAATGGCATTGTTGAGTGAAACAAACTGGATGGCAGCAACAAATTAAATGGCAATCATTTCTAAATAAATTTCACTAGCTTTGACAAACTGTGATTGAGTTCCAAGAAATCAATGTCACCATGGTAACTGTGAGTGGGTTGATACTGGAGAGGCTGAAAATGTCATTAGCGACAGGAGCTGTCACCAAAAGCACGTGTAAAATGTGGATGATTAAAGCTTTATCAATTTAACACCTCGGTTACAGACCGCCATTCAAGTGCCCCAAGCATGATTAAAAATAAACTGCATCTTCAGCGGTGTAATAATACAATCAACTACTGTTTTATAACACAAATCCATAAAAGGAGGTCACAAAGAACAGATGCAATGTGTAGATATTGATCCAAACACTAAGTGACTCACAGCCAAAGTTAATAATATACCATAGGATAGAGTGTTATGTCAAATAATGAAAATGTACACCATCAAAAGGGACTGCTCTCGCTTCACTGCAATAACTTGAGTATCTTAAAAGAAAATATATTTCAGCATATCCTTCTGTTTTATAGTTTCCTTTATAAATATAAATTGTCTTTAAAATCATTGCAAAAGTATATAAAAATGTATTTTAAACTCTCCCACCTTTTGTCTCTCCTGGTAGGCGGGTGTTGCATCGGGCTCCACGTTGTTAAGCTCCGCCTCCACGGCATCCAGCCATTGGTTGATGTCATCGTGTGCGCTGGCGAAACGCGTGGCCAGCTGCAGGGCCTGCTCCAAAGTGCGGAGTGCCTTGCTGCTGCCGGCCGTCATCTCAGCGTAGCGAGACTTGATGCCGTCCAGCTTCTCCTGGATCAGGAGGACTTCTTCACCTGCAGGCGGGCACACGGGTTAAAAATCCCCTCTGAATTGTGGGTCTTAATTTTTGGATTATCTCGTTAAATTCCCCATTGCAAGCATGTTCTGCAAAATCTCCCAGCTGATTGGGCTTGACAGTTCCATATACCTCTAGCTGTTACAACATTGGTCTGAAAAAGTGTTATTATGGGGTAGACCGACAATTATCTGCTTATAGTGCCAGCAGTCAGCATGGCTAATATCATTAGGACAGAGACACAAACCAAATGTTAGAGTTTGGCTCACCGCTGATGTAAGAATGTGTGGTTTGGATATGAACCTACAACAACTATTGGAAAATGTGTTTTAATGCATTACCAGTGGGATTTTTCACTGAATTTCCCAACATAATTTACACTTTTACAGATTATTGACTGCTTTTTATATATTGCTTCTAAGAAACAAATCAAATAAAAGATTATAACACTTTCAAACATGTTTAGCACAACTTTAGATTGCCATAGAGTTTAAATTAGGTACAGGACATAAGGGGTCTGAGATTACCTGTGGTCTGTTTTAGTAAAGCTTGTCCATTTTTGATAGCCTGGTCCACGGTCTTCTTCCTGCTCACGATCTCTTCATTTAGAGCCTGAGGGGAGAACAAAGTGAGTTTAACATCTGCCTTTTAGTAAGATACTTTTGTCTTTGGCTCCAAAAACAAAGTCTTATGAACAGTAAGCATCCTTTGAGAAGTAACACAACTACACCAGTATTTTAGTTCTACATGTCTTCGTATAAGATACTGTAAGTATATCCTTATACAATGAAGAACTAAAGGAAATGATTATGTGAATGATTTTGGGTATGTATAATGTCATACAGGGATATTTAAGTTATGTATTGAAATATAAAACAGTATTTACTTTAGAATCAGAATCAGGTTTTTTGCCAAGGTGGTAAACATACAAGGAATTTGTTGTGTTTAAATAATTAAGTTGTAAGAAAATGAGCAAAAATTGAACTTTTATGTTACAAAAATATTTAGAAAATATTGTAAGTTTAAAAAAAAAGGTTTAAAAGAAAGATAAATATACAAATAATTAAATATATAATTTACTTTGAAATCTCAGCATTTATGGTGAAAGAGCTGTGCACTTTTAATTAATTCAAAATGTAATTGTATAATAAATACACATATATTATTGATATATTGTATATTATTCTTAATAAAATTACTAAAGACTGCTCCCATGTTTTGGAAGGAAAAGCCAGTGATTCAGAGTGTGCATGAAGGTGTACCAGGGTGTGTTTGTGCTGCTCGGCCAGCAGCTGGTGCTGGTAGCTCTGCACGGAGACCTGACCTAGCCTCTGAGCCACCTCTGCCAGCCAGTTCAGCACCTCCACCTCATCCTCCCCAAACAGCTGAGCGTTAGCCAGCGCCTGCTCCAGCATGCCTGCCCGCCTGGAACACCAATCAGTGAGCTCCGAGTGATTGGACCTCACCACCCCCACTCGCTCGCTTAGCCAATTGCGATCGGCCGTGCAGCTGAGCGGGGTGAGCGATTGGCTGAGGGACTCGAGGTGGTTAACCTCTGATTCACGTGACGAGACCTCTTCTTCGATCGCCTGGGAGTTGTGTATGTGTGTGTGTGTGTGTGTGTGTGTGTTTGAGGGAAGGGTGAAGGGGAGTGAGAAAAGGACAGCAAAACAACAGAAAAAGAGATGGATAAAAACATCAAATGTGAGCATGCAAATGATAAATCATAGATTGACAGGAAATCAAAAACATCAAAGAATAAATGAATGACAACAACTTAAAACAAACTTAGAAAAACAACACAAAAACGGGTGCTTTATGATAAACAACTTCCTCCTGATTTAAAAAAAAAAACAGTTTTTCCTTGCAGTATTCTCTTGACTTTAAATATCTCTGTCAAACATGTCTGGCACTGTTTGCGGAACTGTTCTTTTTTTTTCCTCAAAACTTTCCCTCTCTAGATGTTTACAACCTTTTTATGGCTATCCCTTGTAAAAATATAAAGAACCAACTATAACTTAACTGACAAAGATAAGGCTGAGTTACTGCCTTTGATACACGATACTATTACTCTTTTTATTATATTATTTCTGGCTTTGAATGTTTACCATATGTGTTTTTCCAATTATTTTCTCATTGCTAGAATATCCATTTGTTTTCCATATGTAATAACAACACATTTAGAAATAAAATATGAAAAAACCAAGACTAACACAACTGAAATGAAAAAAAATCTTAGCATGCATGTTGTAAAAGTGTATTTTGGGGTTGTGAATGATTCATTTGTGCCTTGTGCTTCCTCTTCCAGCATGTTTCCATTGAGTTATAGTAGCTTAGATTAGGTGTAGGAGCATTTATCCAGATGGAGCACTGTTTGTGTTCTCTATGATATTTGTCCGTGCAAAAGAGCCCGCCTTTTGCACGGACAAATATCATAGAGAATATGATAGCATAACTGGAATACCAACAATATCTCCAAAGTTAATATATCTGCTTGCATGAACTCATTAACTAGTGTATAAAATATGATACACTAGTTGCAAATAATAGTACTTTAGTTGGTCTGTAATAATGTCTCCAATATGGAATAAGATTAAAAAATGTTTACATTTTACATACATGGATTGCCTAAAATGATAAAAGTGGGGTATGTAGTTTAAATCTGTCACATGTTTTAAAATGGTTGAAAAGCTACGAAACTTGTTTTGATTTACTTCTTCACATAAGTATTCCCATTTCCAGAGTAAAGTTGATATTTACTTGTTTACACAAGTATTTTACAATGTAAAACTATTAACTGTGAGCTATTAGACCTATTAGTTTTAATATGTTATCCTGAGATCGATTGATTTTGTCTAGATCGACATCTTGATATTTTTTTCTCACTTATAGTGAAGTGAGGAAACACTGCTTTGACTCAATTCAACTCACATTTTTTCTAGAATTCGGATTAGAGGACTGTGTACATTTACATATTTTGTTTTGCTGTTAAGATTACACCATCCAAAAACAGGCAGGGATGCAGTGCCCTGCTCATTGACCCAGATTAAAGTGGACCTTTGTGACCTCTTCATGAGGCGAGGGCCTTTGAGACAACGGGGGCCAAACGGTACCTTGTGCTTGACGATCTGCTGCGTGATCTTGGCCGTCTGGGTTCCCATTGGCTCGGCGGAGGTCAGGCGTCTCTCGGTGGCACTCAGCCACTCTCCCAGCGGCTCCAGCGCCTCATGGAACTGAAGAGCCAAAACTTGCAGCTCCTCCAGCTGCCTATGCCTGTCAGACAAAAAGGAGGGGAAAGAGATGATGATAAGGAGGTTTGATTGCTTTTCTTTGCTCAACATGGACCTGATTTTGTGCCACACAGCTGTCATCTTTTTCAACCGGTTTATTAAATGTTCCTGACATTTTTATGATATAGTATCAAATTTGAAAGAATTTCCTGAACAGATCAATGGGTTATTGTTGCAAGAAAGTGATGAGAAAACACATTTGTCTGCCTAATTGTGTGAGTTAGCATCACACTTTGCTTATAAAAAAGGCAGTAGTATGTGTGTGTATGTGTGTGTGTGTGTGTGTGTGTGTGTGTATGTGTGTGTGTGTGTGTGTGTGTGTGTGTGTGTGTGTGATTGCATAGACTCTGAATATTTATGTTTTTAGTGTTCATACTAGACAATATATTGTGCAATATATTCCAGAGACATGTTTTACAGGATGTTTGAATGTTGTTAAGCACATTGAAATGTTTATGATGACATTACTTTACATGAGATCATCCATATCAAACCTCTTTAGTGTGCTTTGCGAGTGTGTACTCAGTTCTTTCCCGAGCAAACAAGGAGTGTTGCTTCAATTATTCGCAGACCACAGAGACCGAGAGTAATGACACTTTCCTTTAGTTAAGTGCAGTAGTGCTCAGCCGAGCCACACACAGATGAAACGAGATAACATGAGAAAACCACAAGATAACATGCTGTCGAGAAACACCACCAATTACTTTCCAAAACCACACATTTACAGCAAGATACATCTGTGTCGTTTGGCTTTCTATGATTTTATCTGTGTTGCCATTTCAAGGGATAAAATAAACACAACTGATGGTTTTGTGTCGGGCTGTAACAGAACATTTTTAAGCTTGTTTTTACAGTTTTTTAAAGTATTTTTTAATGTCTATTCATTCTGTTTGAATCTGGTACTTTTGCAAAGATGCAGATAAAGATGGTAGATAATAGATACTATAGATAATAGATAGATAAGTACTTTGTTGATCCCAATTTGGGATATTTTTGAAATTTCCCAAAGACATCACTCATAAAATCAGAGACCCCTCTCTCCTGCCCCCCCTTGCACTCAGCAGACTAACCTGCCGCTGGCCTTGTCCAGCAGGTTGGTCCATCTCTCTGCCAGACTCTGGAGCTGGCTCTGAATCTTCTCCCGGTCTTGAGTGTCGGCTGTGGCTGCGATCCTCTCTCCCTCAGCCCGGATCATCTCCACTGTCGGCCGGCGGTCATCTAACAATCTCTGGAGCAGCTGGAGGAGGAGAAACACACAGTTATTGGAGGAAATAAAGCTTTCATAACAGCAGTTACTGAAGGTTCTATCATGGGACCAGATCTTTCAGCATCTTCATTTGTTTTTAAACATTCAACAAGGGAGGTGCTACTTTTAAAATGGTGGACACAGTACAAACTGTAATTCACTCAACAAGGGGTAAAAGGTAAAAAGTTTTAAGATCAGAACACAACATACATTAACGGACATCCTTCCCTTCTGATAGCAGCCTCTCTTGAACTAACAGGAATGCACCACTCTACAGTTTACACTCTTTCTCAGCCAATCAGAGACACCACTTTTTGTTGCGGATGTAAACACGTGTGATTGATCACTGGCCAGGACTGCAGCACAGTTATGTGCACAAACACAGGAAGTATATGTTGGATAAACAGGGAAATGTGTGTGTGTCTGTCACCAATGCTACTCCACCATGCATATGTGTGTCTGTTTTTGTGAAACGGTCAACTGGGGCGATTTGGATGCAAGGCAGACGGATCATTGACTGTGTGTGTGTGTGTGTGTGTGTGTGTGTGTGTGTGTGTGTGTGTGTGTGTGTGTGTGTGTTTTTGACATTCAAATACCTATTGTTTGTGATTGAAGGACATTGAGGACATCTGAGTATCAGGAATGTTTTAAAATAATAAAATGAATCTACTTTAAAGTGAACCTGAGCAAAAAGGTCAAATAAAACTCTTTACATCCAATTGTTCTATAGATGACCAAAAGAAAAACATGTCTGAAGCTTTAAATCTAGCTGTTCTGCTTTGATTTCTGATCTTTCTTTTACATTTCTTATCACTTTTTCCTTTTTTTTAAGAAAAGGTTCCTGCATCTCGTACCTTTTGCTCTTGGATCTGAGCCTTGACCACACGGTATTCGGCTGATGGGGGCTTCTGATTGGCCACCAGCTCCTCTGTGTCGCTCAGCCAGCTGAGCAGAGGCTCCAGAGCATCCTGGAATTTCCCACAATGCAACAGGGCCTCCTGCAGCTGGGCGATCCGCTCTGCGACCTGAGGACAGGCGAGATGGTCAGGAGTTAAAACCTACAAACTCAGTAATGGGAATTCATGTGGCTGGATGTGAGTGGACAGGAGGGTTCTTGATGTGACCTATCTTTTAACTGTTGGGACTGACAACCTTCTTTATTTCCTATTTTAAACTTGGTTGTAAAGTCGCGGTCCTTGGAAACCGACATTTTCTTGGCAAGTATTCACCAGCAGGGCGGCATCCTGTTGCTTTTGGAATTTTTATTAACCCTTTTTTGTTAGAGAAGGTAATTTTTGGGGATTTTTCAACTTTAACCCTCTACCTCTTTACATTGATGACCTCTCTTGACATCAATTTACATTCAGAACAGGTTTTACCAAATTATAGTTTTAATGATTTTACTTAAATACATGAAAATATACTCCAGGTTGCTTTTTATTCTAGGGTTTACTATTTACAATGTCCTCCTTCATTTTTGTTTTCTGTGAGAAAACTAGAAAGTATGGAAAAGGAGTGAATTGATTTAAGTGGCCTTTCATTAAAAATGTTCTAGTAGAAAACATTTTAGTTGTGAGTTGTCTGGAACGCAGCATAACCATGTCACATAATTACCTAGCCTGGTGTTATTGCAGTTGGATTCTCTTAGCAGGAAAATGTTTTGATAAAAGGCACAAGTAGTCATTGGTAACTGTTTAATTGCACTCAAAAAGAAGGCGTACCCGCTTGTTGAGCGAGTTCCATTGGAGGTTGGTGTTCTCCAGGTCATGCTCCAGTGCCTGGGTGTCGGTGTGTTTGGCGGCACTCTGGATCAGACCCTGGCCCACCGCGTTGATGTGCTGCAGCTTGGGTTGAATGCTGTCCACCTGCTCTCTCTCCACCGCCTGGAAGAGGAAGCAGAGAAAATGGTAAATTGATTTAAATAAAGTGATTTATTAGCAAGTAAAGAAGGACGGCAATCGGCATAACAACCATTGAAAGTCAACCTAACACATAAATTATGAATACACCATACAAAACCATATAACCATATAATCTTTTTTAGGGGTTAAACGTTTTTAAATACACTGAAGATTCAATCTGTGTGACAAAAGATGGAAGACAATTTTACCACATTATGCGCCTATTTATAGACCCAAGTGGCTATTAGGAGATAAAGGAGGGACAGAGGGATGAGGGACGATAAGAGAGGAGTGGGAGACAGGAAGGGAACAAGAGAAATGAGGGTGCAGGGAGGAGGGAAAGGGAGGAGGGGGAGCAGAGGATTATGGGGATTAGAGCGTAAGGCGAGGAAGGGGCTGGCTGGAAAAGGCTGAGTCGACAACACACACACATGGTGGAGTACACTAACACACTTGCATGGGCGCACACCAGCTTCCTAAATTCACACACAAGCACACACAACTGGGCCTGTCTGGACACATTACTCACACACACGCGTCACAGTGTAGGGCTGGAGCCATCTTGTGATGACAAAAGAGGCAGCCGCCCGACACTAAAGACAACCAAACCTGACTTCACCGGCCCCCAAAAAGACGGAGAAACAGCCAATGCAGCTCCTCTGTCACAGGGAATCTGGGCCACTACTGTATACACACACACACACACACACACACACCCCCGAGGGGCTCAGAGTAAGAGCCAGGGTCCCATTTTGGATCATTGGGGAGATTGAGGAGGTACAAAGCAATTAAGAGTATTTTATTTAATTTTCTTTCACTACAAGGACTAATAAAAGATAAAGAAAATAAAAACTATATCTATTGTTACAGCACATCATCATTATTGCTTCACAAGCTCCATAACTTGCTGCTTTTTTATTATTTCATATCATTTGAAATGTACTGTCAGGCGGGGGGGGGGGGGGGGAGGGGAGATTCTTGTGAGGGGAAACTCCCTCTGGAGGGAACACAGTGATTTTAGCCTTTGCAGACCATTTACATGCACCACACTAAAGGAAAGGAAAAACCTCAACAACCAAATAAGGGCCTCTTTAAAGTTCTAGTGATCAATTAAGGAATTATAATTCTATATATGGAAACACTAAACTGAACATGTCCCATTACAAAACAGCATTACTACAAATGACTTTTTCTTATTTTAATTATTTAATTACATTTTCACAATTTGGATCGAATCCCCGAAATATAAAATCTTTTTTTTTTAAGACAGTTTTATTGTATACAAAAAAACAAACGACTAAAAAAATAAATGTGTGAGAAAAAAAAAAAAATTCTGCCAAATTCTTGTAAACCACCCTACGATATCCAACTGTCTGCCAAATCCACAGAACAACTTAAAAAATGTCACGGTATTCCACCAGTTCCCTGACCACCACAGCTGAAATTCATGTGGTTGACAAATGGGGGTCAGCAATTTTGTTGGGTGGGGGGTTGCTGTCATGATAACGTTTAAGAAGTCCGGACATTTAGGGCCCACAGATGGAGAATTAGGCCGGGTGGTTTAAAAAGCAGCCAAACCCCAACAACCACAAACACACACACACACACACACACACACACACACACACACACACACACACACACACACACACACACACACACACACACACACACACACACACACACACACACACACACACACACACACACACACACACACACACACACACACACACACACACACACACACACACACACACACACACACAAATAACCAGATGTGCACATCCAAAACACACACAACAGGTTATGGTAAATCCATTGCCTGGAGGAAAATAGCTGGTGTGACAATACTGGAAGGATTGCAGTCAAAGTGAGGGAGGGTGGGGGCAATGTAGGTTTTGGGTTTCACTGAAATACCACTATGGTCTGGAAGAAGCAGCTACAACCGTCGTGGGTGTCCAACAGCTAATAATAACAAACTATTCGCACTACTGACACTAATACAAGTGAAAGGAAACGTCTGAGCAAGAAATTATTGTTCCCCAAATTCTAATATACCTTTTCAACATGTATTTTTGACACCATCTTCTTTCTCTTTTTATTGCATCTAAAATAAGACCTGAACTACAGTGTGTTCACATTTCACCAGGTTACATCTAAATATTGTTTATCAGTTATACACAAAAATTAAGCAAAACAGTATTACATCTAATACTGTTTATGCATGGGTAAAACAAGGTGGATATCTCTGAATATCAGTTCACCTTTGAGTAATCATCACATTGAGTTTCCATCGGGATGATTTTTGTATTATGTAAACAAGGTAATAAGAAGCCAATTAAGTCCAACTTAGAGGTGTTAATGTGCCTTTCATTCAAATTATTTTCCCTTGCTTTAAACATGTCAAGGCCTCAGATGTGAAATTTATGATTAGTTTCTGTTGCAGATCATCTGGAAGTGGTTGAGCTAAAACGTGTTTCTGAGCCTCGGCAGTCAGCGGGTCATAAACAAAAGGTTTACAGGTTTCTGGTTTGAATAGATGTGTGTATTTGTGCATATAGTTCCTAACCTGTGCATGTATTAATGAATGTATGAATCTATGTGCAAAATAAGTGTTCTACAGGTATAAATCTGTGTACACGATTAAATATGAATGAGCAGTGTGTGTGTGTGTGTGTGTGTGTGTGTGTGTGTGTGTGTGTGTGTGTGTGTGTCTAATTTGGATGCAGCTGTGTTGTGGTGATGGGCGTCATAGCTACTTATAACAGGAAGTCTGTCGGACAGGACAACAATGAGTGTAGCCGTGACCCGCTCCACCCTACGCCGTATCCTGGTGTGTGTGTGTGTGTCTGTCTGTGTATGTGTCAGAAATAGAGGGGAAAAGAAAAGGAAAAAACAGGGAAAGTACACCCATTTATCCTCTAAACATATGCTTAGATACAAGGTTATAATTTATTTTTTAATTATATCATTTTAGTTTGCCATATTACTTTAGCTTACTTTTCAGAGCTTATTTGCTTGATAAGTTTCAGGATTCAGAATTCACTTTTTTGTCCAAGTTTAATTAATTGAATTAAAGCTTTTTTTTGTTAGGCTGGGTATAAAGTATCATTAATATGTAGCTACAAGCAATATACATAAGAACACATGTAGTTTTGTTTGTACGAATGGCCATCATGTTTGATTTAGTTTTTTGGGCTCGGGTCATTTCTGAGGTTCAACTATCATCAGAGTTTACAGAAAGTCATGCCGTCCCCTTTTTCAGTATTATTCAAACCACTATTTCTAAGTAGCTTTAGTCAGTGAAATTACATTAGATTTCTCTTTAAGGTAGCTTTGCTTTAGCTCAACTTTTTCCAGTGTGAAGAAGTTGGTCACCTGAAAAGCTAGGATAAAGTCTGAGTTACATTTTTCTTAAAGGATATCTTTTTTTTAAACACATTTACAATGTTTACTATCAATATTTTTTAAAGCATGTTCTCTTTTTAGAGTACTACAATGACTAAGATGTATTTACACACATTTCAGGGCTTTTGTGCTTCCATTTCTCTCCATTCTTCCTCCTCTCTTCTCCTTCTGTCATTCTCTTTGTGTTTTTCTCTTTCTGTCTCCATTTCAACCGCCCTCTCTGCTCTTTCTCTCCCTTGCCAGCTCACAGTGGTTGACTCCACTAAACCAGAGATCTGGAAAACGTCCCAAATACTTGTCATTCCTCCCCACTTCAGCCAGCAGCAACACACTCTGAACTGAACGTTCACCAGCACACTTGTCATGCTCCTACCCACACCTCCTCCTCTTCCTCTCATCACTCATCTTGTTACCTCCTCTTTTCTTTTCTCCTACCTAACTACAGCTGCAGCTTCATTTCTCCCCTTCGTCATTCTCAGTCTCTCCATCTGGATCGCGCCGCATCGCTAACTTCAGCTGCAGTGACAGGTGATGAAAAACACCGGGATGAAAGCATATTTCACTAAAGCTGGGGAGGTGGATGCTGACTAAATGCTGTTTGCATTGATAGGTCTCATCAAATAGACATCAATTCAAGAGTCTGTTCAAATGGTACCATTGTGCAATTGTGTTTGGCTCTCAGTGATTCCTGCCTGAATCAGTGGATAAATGTTCAAATTGTGATAAAATAGATTACTGTTAAAAGAACATAGATTAAGTGATTGACAAAAAGAGGTTTGACAAGAACATTTGAAGGTGGAGCCTTAAAGGGGTCCTATTAATGTTCAGGTTCATATCAGTATTTTGTGCCTCTACTGGGACATGTTTACTTGCTTTAATGTTCAAAAAGTCTTTATTTTTCCTGTGCTGCAGCACCTCTTTTCACCCTCTGTCTGAAACCACAGCCAAGCCATACGACTCAAGTTGTGATTCGTCAACATCAAAGAGATGTCCTGCACCTTAGCCTATCACATACAATGTATCTGAGCGCAAACCAACAGAAGCACGTGTGTTACATAGAGATGAAACGACTTATAATCCGTCAGAGGAGCACAAGAAAAACGAACAAAACAATAACCAAATCTTCCAGACTTTTCCATATAGGTTATTATTTAAGCTAGACACCATCACTTGCAGTTCTGTCATTGCTAGCACATTTCTCCTCTTTTTGGGCAATGTCACATAAGGTTTTTTTTGTTTGTGTATGTTTACTTTACATGAGCATGTGTATGGCTATTTGTCATCTGTCAAATCAATAACTCAAAGAGGAATAGCTTTGTTGATGACACATTGCTCAAGGATAATTAGTTTCAGAAAAGGGGCAGACGGGGAACATGTTGCTCCTTAAATATAAAGCAGAAAGTTACTGATGACCCGAAAAAACAAGCCATTGCTGCTGCTGCTGCTACTGCAAAAAAAGATACAAAGAGAGAAGACCTCCGCCCAGGCAGATCTATTAAGTGAAAGTTAATGTCAAATATGCAGATCTGCTTCTACATTTTTGGCTTTTTCTTGGTCTATGCGCTACGTCCTTCCACCAAGTTTTCTGATAATCGGGCCAGTAAATTATCTGAAATCTTGCTGACAAAACAGCCTAAATCCAAACATAAACTCCTTGGTCGGAAGTAATAAAAAACTCGAAATAAATTGAGAGCATGCAGGATGTTGCCGGGAGTTTTCAAACTTGTTATCAAAGCTTTAAAAGGAGTCCTCTGAACTTCTTCCTCTCCTTTCATCTTCCCTTCCCTTCATACCTGATTGCCATAAGTACCTGATCCTGAAAAGAGCTGGTGGTCAGATCAGAAACCTGTGCATCGTTAAAGCTACATCCAAAACTCATTTGGACCAAAGAAACGGTGAAACAAAAACATGAAAAACTGTGATCTGCTATTAAAACTGATTGTGAATCATTGTAGATGATTGCCAAAAGGATAACAAATTAAAAAGCAGAGAGGGAAAATGAATCTGTACCATGAAAGCAACATGGCAGCCAATAACAGCACTGCTATTGCCTTCTCCTCACACCCCCCTCCCCCTTTCATTCCTGCCTCAACCCTTGTCTCTCTTCCTGTCTTTCCACCCACCATCCTTCCTCACATTCCCGCTTTTCTTTTTTAATGGAGCAAGGAATGATTGGAGGAAGGAAAGTAGATCTGATCCGTTTACAGGGGGGAGAAGAATCTTGCTAGAAATACTTTACTTTAAGCCTTGGATTGACTTATCCCAAACACGGGGATACAGGGGTTAATGAGGTAAATAAATCCCAGTTGAAAACCAGTCCTTATTTGAACATCAACATACAAATCGCATGCAAATGTGGCCTGCATTCAAAGCGTGTTGGCTCAACCCTTAGAGTCTGTTTTTCTTCCTCCTCAATGGCTTTCACATTTTTGCTTTTTAGAGAAAATTTTTTGAATACACACATCCGTTTTTAGTGGGGGGGGGGTGTTTAATGCTGTTTATCATCTCCCCGTGAGACAGACATACAATGTGTTATATGTGAATTTTGAGAGCTTTGTGCAAGACAAAAACCAGTAAAATCGTGAATAAGGCTTCCAATATTTGATCTCTTTTTTAGATTTTAGGCTTTCAATTCCAAAGGGAGATGAATGTGTTCCTGCACTTGCTTTCATGCTTTTCTATGTTCCTCAACACTCACCCCCCCTTTTCTCTCTCACAGGTTTCTCCCTGAGGCGGTTGTTCAGAACCAGAATTATCACATCAATCAAAACATAAATGTGCGAGCCGCAAACCTGAAGCCACCTGGTTCTCTGTATCCCTGTTTGTCTCTCGCTCTGCTTCAACATCCGTCTTTCAATGCCTCTATTCCATCTTGTGTTAAAAATAATTTGGTTTTGTTGTGCAATACACATGCGCATTATAACAGTTATTTACAATTAAACTCATAATCACTTAATGTATTTACATTTAGCTACGAAAGTGTTTTGATATTTCCTTACATTTAGAAATACTGATAATTATTTATTTCACCATGGTGTACTTATTTGTTTTTGCTTATTCATTTATATTTTTGAATAATTCGTGCTTACCTTTTTATTGAAAATATAAGTATACTCTTTTTCCTTTGCCTTTTATTCTGCACTGTACCTTTGCTGCTGTGACGGTGTAAATTTGACAGTTACAGTAAAACGACATAAATAAAAGACATACATTTTTTTATAAAAAAGCAGACAAAACCCTGTAAAACACAGGTTATAGAACTTTTGAACTGCATTCTATATTCTAAAATATGGACATTCAGATAAAAAAAACAACTGATTTTGTACTGTAGCATTTTGTGGTTTTATGACGAACCAAAAAAGTCATATTGATTTGCAAAATGTGTTGATACATTTGTGGATTTTACTTAGGATTATTTCAGAAAATTAAAGGATTTATGTGTACCCTTTAAATCTTGTATTGTGTATTAAAGCTATGATTGAGACATGCCATCCCTGCCTTTCCTCTAAATCGGCGCATTACCGGTCAGTCTGTCTGTACCTCGCCCCACTTCATCAAACAGCATGCAAAGCTACTCCATCTGTCTGTCTGTCTGTTTGTGGGGCTCACTGTGCCTTAAAATGGGCTCAATATTAATCCAAAGACCTTCTGCTTGTGTATGCCTGCCAGCAGAGCTCTCTTATCGCTGTACCAAAGCCTCATGCGGTGCTAAAAGGTGTTCCCCGTGCAAATAGCTTCCTCCTCCCAACCTCCCTGTCGCCCGTCACCACTCTTTTTGTGTCTGCTTCTTTGTCTTTCCTAAATCAGTGTGTCTATCTAATTGACAGCTTTTGGCTAATAATTTGGTTTTAATTTGTGGCAGCATATTTTATTAGGGATAGAAAAAGAAAGAGAAATAAGAAAAGAGAGGCGGGCAGAGATATTAAGAAAAGGGAGCTAGGTTTGTGTGAAACAAAACACCAGGCCACCGAGTTCCACCGTTAGCCCTGGAACATCCTTATCACATATCTAAATTATATTCCCCAGACAACTTCACACACTGTTTGTGTATCCATGCTGGCAGAGGCAGCTCCCCTCGAAGAGAGACACAGTATTTACCTCTCACCTCCTTATCTAAGCAACAACACCATCCGAGCACGGAGGAGGAAAGGGGGAAGAAAGGAACAGAAGGAGAGTCAGTTGAGGCAAGGGAGCAAGGCTGAAAAAAGGGGATTTGATAACACAGCAAATGTTGTCAAAATGAGAATTCACAGATTTTCTTCCAACATTCATTGTAAAAAAAGTCAAAAAATGAAGGACCCAGTGTCTCTGTGGTAGCAAGTTATTACTCATGCAATACTTGAGAATCACTAGTAGGGTTTTAATTGATTTCCTTAGATAATTAGTGAATTATTTAGTGCTAGTTTTCTCCTAAGGAGCCAAGAAACATGTTTAGAAAAGTTCACTTTTTATGGTCTGATTTAGACATATTTTATTTAGTAATAGTTGGTGTTGAATGATGCTGCACATCAATCCAAGCGTTACCAAAAAATGTAGTATATTGTACAGGATGAGGCATACAGGCCACGAATAGGTGACGTTGTTATGCATCATTCTGCGCCACAGCTATAGCTCTCCTCTGTTTGATCTGAGTGAACAGGACATGATTACATTACACTGAACCCAGACAGGCAGTGAATGCAGACAGAACAAGATATAACAGATGTGAACAGATACAACATAAAGACACAAAACCCCAAAACAGAATCAAACAAACAGACCTCCATTCTCACAAACACACATACGGCAAATGTACCCATGAACAGACGCAGGGAAGAGAGATTGATTTGTGAGTGAGCTTCAAACTGATAGCAGAAAACTGATAGAACTATAATGTAATAAAAGAGGACCAGGACCAGCAGATGCTACGTCAGTATGGGATCAAATATAGTTTCTCTGCCTGACTTTAAAACGTCTACCGAAAAAGTTCAGTATTTGGTAACATTGGTTAGATTTTGGTAGGGCTTTAGCAAATAATTTAATCCACAAGTTATGAATACAATTCTAAATAAACCTTTGTATGTTTTTTCTTTTTGACGTCGATTCATTGTTTTAAACCCATTATTTTTTGCACAGTTGCAAATAAATATTATTTTTGTAGTTTAAAAGTAGCCATCATCTCGAAGTATTTAGGATGGGGTTGCTCCAATAACTAGCTACATACAATTCGTAGCGCAAGAAAAATAGGGTTCAGATAAGGAAAATCTGGGCCAAACATAGAGTCAGAGCAGAGCTCCCAGAGAGCATGACAGGCTGTCAAACACACTGTCACATAGAGATCCTATCTTTATATACACACACCTTTACATGCAGTCCACACAGTCAAACACAGAGGTGGACGGGAGAGGAATGACACTTCACAAACAAAACAAGTCGACGGCTGAATGCAGATGAATGTGGAGAGACCAGTCAGACACCAGTCTCACTGACAGCCCTCTTTGTCTGTTCCACGCCAAGCTAATCCTGCAGCGTTTATAGAGTATCCATTTCAGTCTGTAACACTGTGTGCTGTAACACTGATTACACTCGCAGAAATCAACGTAAACACTGAAAGTCCAGAAGTCTCCCAAGACAGCGACCTTTCACACAAATTGTTTAAACAACATGAAAAACTTTGGCCTGTGCTACTTCAGGCACATGCACAGCTGGGATACGCCCAGCAGCCATGACTTTGTATGGACACACACTCCATCTCTATATGCAGACAGCGCACTGTAAACACAACAATAGCGTGCCCTTGAGATAAATGTTGTAAACTCTGCAATTGAGATCAGCATTATATGTGGCCTGCATGCACTCACTGCTCTTTTAGCTTCACACAAATAAACACGTGATTAATCTCAGATATGTGCATGCACTGTAGATTAGCCCTGACCCCCACCCAAACACACACCATTTGCGCACACACAGAGCGACCCTGAGGGTAGTTTCCCATAAGAAGCAAAACCCCCAACTAAGCATCATATTGCAATCATTTAAAGCCCCACTTCTGAAACACAACTAGCTAATTATGGCGTCTGCATAACTTCAACCCCCTCCCACATACATTTTCCATGCTATGTCTACATCTGTTGCACTCAACGCTCGGATACCTGACCCAATTCTTTTTCCATGCTATGGCTCTGTGTCTCCACATCCAACGCATTCATTGCTAAAAAAAGACTGTTTTACTCCTCTTGTTAGGCTGAATAGACCAATGAACCAGGGTTTCTGTGGTTAGAGTTATTCATCTTCTCTACTTGCCACTGTTTTTATGGACCCTGCATGCTGGTGTTAGAAATGTTTCAAATCATTCTGGAATTGTGCTTCTACCAAGGGCTGAATATATAAATGCTTAGTAAACCACTTCCCAGATGCAATGTTTTTCTTTTACGTCTTTTCCCAAATGATATGACTGCACTATGTAAATCATGGTTTACTTCAGTTCACTTAGTTGTGCACTGTGGAATGAATCCATCAACCCAACCTATATGAAGTACAGTAAAAAGAAAAATATATTATCTTGAAATATTAGACAAAAGAAATTAGAGCATACCTCTGCTTCTATGTCAGTGTCAGTGTTGGAACTTGGTAATAAAGTTGTTGATTCATACTCTGCTTCAGAGCCCCTTTCTGACTCTAAGACGGGGTCTGCATGACAAGGTGATGACCCAGCATTGGCCTCGGCCTCCTGAGGCCTACAGACCTGTGTCTGGCTTGTCTCTGGCTGTGTAAATAGGTTCTGAAGCATGCCTGGCTCAAGCTGGTCCCAGGCCTGGTCCGTAGACATGAGTGGAGGAAAATCCAAAACTGACCCGTCTGACTCCCAGTCACTGTCTCCGGTCATAGAGCCAAGGACAAACTCAACTCCATCCATCCCAGACGTGGTCCCTTCAGAGTATGAGTCCAAGTCCATCTCCTGAGTATCTTCACAGGCTGAGCAGGCATCTGAGGGGCCAGGCTGGGGCCGTTCAGGTGCTGCCATGTAAACAAAGCTGTCAGGGGAAAGCAAGGCCCCCTCCTCCTCTGGGTCCAGGCAGCAGGGATGTTTGGGGACAGGACTTGGGGGAATGGAGTCCACGAGAGGTGATGGGGGACATTCATTGAGGAACTGGGGAGGCGCAGATACAGCCAGGTAAACAAAACTATCTGATATCACAAAGGCCTCTGAGTCTTTAGTGTCCAAACCAGCACCATTAGGATTTGATTTACACGGGGACTGAGGTAAAGAGGAACCGGGTTCAGGGTCCGTATTTTGAAGGAGAGGAGTAGACTCTAATTTTGGGGTGCTAGCTGTCACCTCTTTTGAAGTTTCCATATCTGAGCTTTCAAATGTGTGAAGTCCTGGGAATACTTCTGTGATGACAACAACAGTCTCCGTAGCAAAGCATGTCCCATCTTTGTCACAAGTTATTTCCAAAGCAGGGTTTCTAATCTCTGAGGGGATTGGCTCTTCTTGACAGGAAGTTTGAACGTCAACATCCTGTGTACATTCACTGTCGATTTCTTTTTCAACTGTGTGAAGAGGCTCAGGGGAGTGATCCATGAGAACTCCCTCGCTACTGTCCAAACTTGGCTCAGATTGGTCATACACATCCCACTCTGTTCCTAACTCCTCTCCCTCTTCCTCTTTCAATTCCTCCGTATCCTGCTCTATCTCATCCTCCACCTGCCCTGCCTCATCACAGTAAGGGTTCAGAGGACTACAAGATGGAGAGGAGGCTCTCTCCACACAATCCTTGTCATCATGATCCGATGACGCCCCGCTATCTGGGTCCGTCTCAGTCCGTGCAGGCCTCCCCTGTTCACAGTCGGCCTGAGTAATGTCACTAATTCCAGTTCTGTCTGGTTGGGACATGTGGACCCCGCTGGAGTCTGACTCCAGTGGTTGACAAGTTGCAGAGTCGGTGTGGTAACTCATCTCTTCTTCCTCTATGTCAGCGTCATCCTCATTAAAGTCAACATCACACTCTTCGTCAATGAAACTATGTTCCCTTTCACAGTCTTGTGCTCGCACTAAGTCAAAGTTTGTCATCTGTTCTATTGGCTCAGATTGAGCCAAATCGGAGTACTTTGTAATACTCTCTGCGCCTAGCTCAGCATTATCAGGCTCTAAAGAGTTAACTTCATCTAGAGGAAGAGTTCCTTTATAATCAACATAGGTAGTGTTAGCTTCTTCCTGTATTCCCTCTTCCTCTAAACAAGGAAGAGTGTAGGGATCAAGAGGCTCAGGGTCTACACTCATCTCAACTCCCTCCTCACCTTCATCCACTAGACATTGCCTCTCCAGCTCTAGGAAGAGGTCATCTGACTCAGCCCCTGAACTGGGGCAAGGTGAGGCACTGGGGGACTCCGGGGCCTCCAAACCCTGTGGGGGGAGTTAATACAGGCCAATGTCCAGAAGAGCCAGTTAAATCCCATCCCTCTGTCTCCAGTGTTTCCCTCACCCAAGTCTGGTCAATTATCTCCCTGTTCTCTAATTTAAGAACTGCCTCCCACTCTCTTTCCTCTCTCTGAGCTCTTTCCTCCTCTGCTTTATCCATTTCTCTATTCCACGCCTCCTCCTCCTCAAATATTGTGCTGCACTCTTCATGGTCCTCGTCTTCAAGCTCCTCAAGAATCCTACGCTCGTCCTCCTCAAATTTAAGCTCAGAGGCTGTGCGTTCGAGCTCACTGCCCTCAGCACCCCAGCCGAGAAGATCCTCCTCACCTCCCTCATGACTGATACAGGGGGAGAGAGGCAGACCTCCATACACTAACCCCTCCTCCTCCATCAGGAATGGTGATGGAGGGTCTAATAGATAAAGTGACTCGTCATCTGTGTTGATATCATCCCCCAATAGTGGAGGCAAAGGGGGGAGTACAGGGAAGTTGTGTCTCAGGCCGACCTGAGTTCTTTTCCCTGATGTTAAACTGCGGGGCCAGGTACGAGCCTTAGTAGGGGGGCAAAATATTGGTTTTGGGGGGATCAAAGGGGCATTGTCCCCCTGGTCCTGGTCCAAAAGAGGAGAGTCCCTTTCTGAATCGGAGGTCTTAACTGACTCTAAAGGCTCCTCTGGGATCTGCCTAAATCCAGATTTAGAAGAGCTACTCGTCCTTTTGTATTCCTCCCTTCTTCTCTCTACCTGTCTTGTGATATTGGGGCTTTGCTGTGGTGTATTTCCAGAAACCTGGGGTGCCTGATTTTGGCTAACGGCAGGTAATTGGTCTTTGGAAGGCGACGGTACCGCGTGAGTCTTTTTGTGTTGCTTCTGCAGCAAAGGATGAACCTGCTTTTGCCTGCTGAGAGGATGCTGCATGAGAGGAGGCACAGGGCTTGCTGTGGGTGTAAAAGAAGGCGAGGAGGAGAACGGAGGAGTGTGTGGAGCAGATGATAAAGGGGAGGGTGTGTAAGGAGGTAAGGAAGGAGTTAAGGAGGTGGGGGTTGATGGAGGGAGATGAGTAGGAATGGGCTGCAGAGGAGAGAGAGGAATCCCTGCCACAGAAAGACGCTTTTCTGCTCCCTCAACAGACGAGAACTCCAATCTCTCAGCAAACTCTGGATAACTTGCAGGCATAAAGGCTTTCCAAGAGCGGCGGTTGGGATTGTCCCTTTTATCCCCACCTTGATGCCGCCTCTTGGCGACTGCAGGCACCCCGCCAGAACCACAAGATGACGGAGCAATGGGCAAACCTGAACCTACAATGCCAACTGGTGGTGACATTATCTGAGGATCACCAGTTAACTTTAAGGCATCAAAGATGACTCTCTCATCAAGTCTCTTCACTCCACTAGCATGATCTGCATTCCTAGAAACAAAAACATTACCCAAATCAGCTCCGATAGTGCCATTACTAGATAGTGTACTTCCCTCTCCCCTCCCCTCCCCACCAGAGCCTAGAGTACTCCTGGAAGGTTGACACAGTTTGGTCCCTTGGTCAATCTGTTCATTGATACGCATTGTATCATAAATGGACCGCTGTGGGACGTAGCAATCTTCTATGTATGCCTCATCCTCATCACTTTTTCCCAGGCAGCGAGGGTTCTGCCTCAGGCAGTCCGGACGGCTCAGAGGTTTCCCCATTCTGTCCTTTTCACTCCTGCTAGGCTGCCACAGCAACCCTATAGTTAAAGGTGCAGGTGGCACTCCACAGGTGAAAATTAAATTAAACAATCTTCACAATAAAGGGATAGAAAAAGTAAATCCTTCAAAAGTCCTTTGTCCAATAATCCACAAAATCACAGCATTTGGCCGCATTTAACAAATCCTTCAGGTTTCACATTCTGGTTATTATTCCAAATGTTATCATCCACAGTTGAATTCCACCGGTGTGTTGCCTTCTCCCTTATGTCACTTCAACAGCTGTGCATTTCCTTGGTCTTTCTAAGATGCTGTGTGGCATCAGCGAGGGAGTGGGAGAGACAGCCCTCCCCCTCGGAACCATATTAATCACCAGCCCTGTTTATTTGAAAGGCCGTTAGGAATGAGGGAGAGGTGGAAGGATGAAGGGAAAGAGACAGTCATCTTCTTCCTCTCTGTGTAGTACAAAGTCCAAGGTCAGGTAACGACCATGCAGATAACACCCTTTCGTTTTTCTGTGAGAAACACTGAGCACAGGTCTCGCCTCCATATTCATGTAGAGCAACTCATTCCTTGACCCCCTTTTCACTCTCACTAAGCTTCTGTCTTCTTCCTCTCCAGTCTCCTCTCCTCTCTGTGGCACAACAGGAAAAGGCAGAGAGGGCTTGGACAACTTCAACAGTCTCCGTGAGAGGCAGGCAGGGAAGTGTAAAAGTCTCCTTTTAAGGTGAGAAAACCCACTCTCAGTTATATAAAAGAAAAGCTGCGTGGGGTGCAATGAACAGGAAAGTACTCCATGGATTTCACTTTTGTCTTCCTTTGTTAAAAAAAATTGGAATATGAAATCCAGTAAATCAAAAATCAAGAAATACAGAAATTGTCTCTACTTCAGAGCTTGAGAAAAACCCAGTATAATATGAGAATAGAAATCCCTTTACCAAGTCACTGCCACTTTGTGGTTGCTGTGAGTGTTCAAGCAGCCTCTCTTTTTCTGTCCTTTATATCCATCACAAAGAACCGGTACTTGTGCCTGCAGGGCAAAACCCTAATTTCCCCTAAAACATCTCATCACCATCATAACAGTTATCATCAGTGAAAGAAAATCCACTCCATAATCCTCATAACAGGGTGGCATATGAAGAAAATGTTGAATCCAGAACAAAGAGAGTAAGCAGCCCGCTTTAGCGTAGAGAAATCCCTGTCAGTGTTTCAATTATTTTCTTTTATCTTGCTTTCTTCCTCGGATCATCCACAGCTCCAGGGGAGAGGTACAGTAGATCGAAAGCAGGCAGCAGCTTGGAGGGGGTGAGGCTGGAGTGAATGAGGGCATCTGGGGGTAGATAAGAGAAGGGGGGGCTTGGATCCTGGACCAGCCAGGCAAGCAGGCAGGCGTGCAGGGTAGAGCAGTGAGTCGTGGGACTGTATCCAGAGGGCAAAGACCCAGACAGCCCTCACAGCTCCAGTCCAAGCTTTCAGTCAGCGTCTTCCCCCTCTTCCCGGCAGACAATCCCAGGACACACTCCCTTCCCTTTCTCTGCCGTCTTCCTTCTCCCGGCTCCGTGGTGAGAATGAGACAAAGTGCCACGCATTCCCAGTTCCTCTTTTCCTTTCCTCCTCTCTCCCAGACTCTCTTTCTCTCGCTCCCAGCCTCTGTTCTCAGGCCGCTACACAGCTGAAATGGTTTGCAGCTGCTAAAAAAATCTCCCTCTTTTCCTCTCACTCTCGCTCTCTGGCTGCTCCCCCCTCGTCTACTCTCTCTCTTACTCACTCACATGTCCCTACTCTCTCCCTGCTCTCTCTCTCTCTCTGCTGTTTGTGTTTGAATTCAGCTCCGTTTGTTCTGTTTCCTGCACTGGTATTAAAACACAGGAAGTGCTCCAATCATGCTGGTTTCCTCTCTCCCCCAACGAAAAAAAATAGAAAAAACACAGACAGAGAAAGAGAGAGAGAGAGGGTGAGAGGCGGAGGGGAGTTAAGTAGTGATAGGGAGGTAGGCAGAGTGCTAAGAGGGGGCGTGGAGCCAGGAAGAAAGAGAGTTGTGCAGAGGACGATTTTTATTTGTTTCCAAAGAAAAACAGCCGATTATTTCAAGCTGAGCAACTAGAAAAGCAAATACAGTAGATAAAAAGATACAATGTTTTGAGGTGATTTTATATTCTGTAGTATAACCCAGATGAGGGTTTCTTCCAGGCAGCATATAATACACTAGTGTCCTGGTCAGATTTAGGGAGGGGGGCTAGGGTTGTGAGACATTCATCACAGGTTGGTAATCCACTCTTAATTCTCCGGGGCGCAAATGCCTTCCCCCCTTTTGGAGCACAAAACAGTGTCCTCTGAGAGTGAAATGATACAGAAACAGTGAAAAAATAAAGAAAGGAGGGAGGAATGGAGTAAGGGAGAGAGGGGGCGGGACTGCTAGCCGACGGGAGAGAAAGAAGCTTATCAGTAATGACTCCCCCTCAGCAATTGTCCAGGCAGACAAGGAAGTGAGTCCAGCCTGTTTTTATTCACTCCATTGTTTCCTCTTTTGTCAAGTTGAGCCACAGTCCCTCGAAGTGGAGTCGGTAGAAAAAAGAAGCTGCGGCTGTGAAAAATAAACATGGAAAAGATGTACACACACACACACACACACACACACACACACACACACACACACACACACACACACACACACACACACACACACACACACACACACACACACACACACACACACACACACACACACACACACACACACACACACAAGTCTGTGATATTCACAGACTCCACTTGTGCATTCCCGTCTGCGCCTTCACAGAAACCCAATCCGGCTTGGGAGTGTGTGTGAGTTTGTGTGTGTGTGTGTGTGTCAGAGGGACAGACCGAGGGGCCAGGAGGAAAAGGGGCCGTGCACAGAAAAGTAGTAGAGGAGGGGAAGGGGGGGTGCTGTCTGCTTCTTCAGGATGCCACACAAAACCTCTGAACACAGTTAGTCAGAAGGGGGATACCAGCTGAAATGGCAACCAGCAGCCACAAAGTAGAGGCTTCAATCACTTTGTTTTTCTCTTGTTATCCAAAGTTACAAACTTCTCAGAGCCAGATGTAGTGTTCCTCCTCCTACTTCTTCTTTTCTTTTCTGCACTCCTTTTTCAGTGTTTGTTTAAAGCAGTCTGGCAGAGCTCAGCTGAACTGAACCGTCACACGCCTGCTTTCTTTCTTTCTTGCTCATTCCTTTGCTTCAAAACTCATTTCCAACACTGCCTTTCTCAACTGTTGCACAGAGCAGCCCGTGGCCTGCATGTCAAATATGCTAAATACTCCACTCTTTCTTTTTTAACTGCCCGCCCTCCCTCCCTTCATCCCTCCACCCGCCCCCTCTCTGTCAGTTGCGCTGCAGCTGTCATTGCCGCGTCCAAGGCAAACGTCTTCATAGAAACAAAAGGGGTTTGTCACCGGTTTTGCTGCACACACCCACGCAAGCATGCAGAGCCTGCAAACTCTCGCGTGACCCACAATCCCCCCCCCCCCCCTCTGCACAGACCACAACAAGATTTAAATTTCAAGCATTCTCTGATGTTGGCCAGATACCAGAAGGAAGGATGAGTTGGATGAGAATAAGTATTCAGTTAAACAGGCATAAAGGAGGAGTTGCTTTACAGATTAAAGTCATTAAATTAGCTCTCCCCCTTTCTTACTCAGCCTCATTGACCCCGGCCAGAGTCTAAGCCTTCACCCATTTAAGATCTAACTTGATTAGTCAATTCCTCCGCAGATTTACCCTCGCTGGCTGTAATTTTCATTCATTCCTCAGTGGTCACGGCTGGTTTAGGAGTCACAAAACAGACGGAAAGAGGAGGAGGGAATGTGTTGAGAGAGGGCCAGAGGATTAAGCTTTTTTTAATTTTCCCTTGAGGGTCATACCGTGGTGTAAAACTTGCTAACTGCCATGCTGGTGTGTTGCACCAGCATGGCAGTGGGCGTCCACTAAATGACTCGTTCTTCACACGTAACGCTGTTGTTGTTGTGCCTAAAGTTAAAAGGTTCACACCTAGGCCTCTGTCTGTGTCGAGAGGCTGGAAACCCCTTAGTGTGGCTAAGTGACATAAACACAAACACAGGTGGAGGGCATAAAGGACCTGTTATTGACTTTTCTGGGTTGTTTATTTGCACCTGTCAACCGGAAAATGTACTTTTTCCCTGTCTCTCTCCAATCTACAATCCATCTCTTGAAAACACAGATATTTAATGCCACTACCTCCTCAACGTCCTGTTTTTTTATATCTCGTTCCACTCCCCCCCATGGTAACCTGGCAGCAGGTTAAATAAAGCTGCCATCTTGATTTACTGTGCGATAACTCTCTCCTAAATCCACCCCCCTTTCTCTCCAACTCTCAGCGGTAGTTTTATATTAACTAGCAGAGCATTTCACCTGCCTGCCTGCCTGCGTGCGTGCGTGCGTGCGTGCGTGCGTGTAAGCATTTGCTGTTCAGGCGGAGACACAGACACAAAGAGAACCTGGACCCCAAAGTGCGCTTGCACACAAAAACAGTCATACAAAGACACTGGTTCATGCTCACACACACATCTCTAAGCAAATAAGGTATGCATCCCTACTGTGGTTCCCAATAACTTTATTAAACACGCCTGTCAATCATCTCTACACACACACTCTTTTACGAAAATAAAAACGTCCCACTTTCCCACTTTCAGTGCGTATGTGTTAAATCAGCTGGCAGACTATGTTAACGATGGAAGTCTGTCCATGTGCGATTAATGCAGGAAGGACTTTCCACATTATAAACACTTCGGAGGTCAACTCTCTGCGGCGCTTCACACCATTTGGGGAGGTTTTGTGTGGTAAAAATAGGCTTATCCTCTCTTCTTTCACCCAGTGTCCTGCCTTTTCTTTCTTTCTTTCTTTCTTTCTTACACACACACACACACACACACACACACACACACACACACCCCCCCCCTCTTCTCTTCGTCTTCGAGCCTGTTTTACCTCCCACACATCCACACACCCACCTGGTTCTCCTCAATAACAACATTTTGCATCACATTTACAGAACAAATCAGCTTTTCTGTGTTTGCTTAGTCGAATGGCACTTATTTACATTCCTTATAATATAATTTATGTGATGTCACTATATCCCACAAGGTGATCAACTCTGATATGGGCAATTATCACAATTAAAAAACAAACGGTAAACTCGAAAATATCTTAAGGAAAACATAAATTATATGACTTGTTTTTCCCATAACAGACTTTTGCTTAGCATTCTTTCAAGTAAGGGAATATACTAAATATATTTGGACATTTTTTTTGGTCAACTCAGGAGATTATATTGGATTTTATTGAACTGAGAGTAGGAAAGAGGAAAAGATGGAGAGTGAGAGGCCGAGTTGTGGCATGCCTTCCTAATTCAGAACAGCTGAAACAATGCAGTATGTCCTCACAACAAAAAATCTCCTCACAGAATGAGTTGTTTCTCAATGCTTGGTCCCCACAAGTACAGCAACACAAACAGCATTGCAGACAAATTTAGATCCTACAATTTCAAGTCATAACAATCCCTCACTTTTATTCAATTGGTCTCTTACAAACAAACAAATAGGAGGAGATGTGTGGGCTGGCAGGTTACAGGAAAGTTTTTTCTGTGAATTCAGTTTATGAGATTAGAGAAATTATGTAAGTGTGATCCAATCAGCCCCTTAGAGACAAAAATCGAACACACACATATGGACAAACTGAGAGTGGCTGACACACTAACTGAAATGAACAGGAAGACAGAAAGTATTCCAGGAAAACAGAGCCGCAGTCCAGATGACGAATGATTGGATAATCTGAGCAGTCATGGGGGGTTACTAGGTTCTGACACACTGAACTCTACTGACTGTACATTTCAGTGTGAATTAGGCAAGCTAATATGGCTGCTTACTGCGGAAAACATGTCAATTTGTTATTTAAACTCTTTGGCATGGTCTGAATGAGCAGGGTAGAAACTTGTACTTTACTTACTGCAACTATTTATTTGAAGATGATTATTTTCGGCATTTTTGCCATTATTTGACAAGCTAGACAGAGACTGAAAATGTGGAGAGTGAGGAAGGCTTTACACGCAAACCAAAAGTCCAGAGGCTGGAATTGAACTCAGGATTGTTGTGGTTATGCGGAATGCGCTGTAACCACTGTTGTATAAAGGAACTCCAACCGTGTTTATTTTTCATCAATTGTTTCATATACTTTCAAGCAGTTGGGTTTATCATGTGGTTTTGAGGATTTACATGGATGTATGTATACAGTTTATCCAGAATGATAAATTGAGAGCATATTTTTGGAAGGGAAGCAGAAGGCTGTAATTTCACTCATCAAACCAAAACAGCTGAAACACTGATGGGCTTTCAACAACATAAAATGTGCATGAGATAATCAACATATTTTCTCTGTATTTTTTGTATTCTTTTTATAGCTTATTATGCAGTTTTACACCGAGATTTAAGATGAGACTAATGATTAGGATATCCAGACAGAGAGGTTGTTTTTAACATTAACTACGGCTCTCTAACATGTAACGCTTAACATTTCAGTGGTTTGCTTTAACACAGGGTATATTTCCTTTTTTAATCTATTTTTGACTGTTAATTACTAAAATGTAAAGTTCTAGGTGAAAATTAGGAGATGTTCCAGCATCACAGCGTGGATTCTAACACACCCAGTGAGCTGCTGGCCCAGGGTGGCTCCACGTCTACTACTGTCATTAAATAGTTGCTGACACAGTCGGTGCGGGGAAGGGCAGTGAGTCACGAGTATACAGATTCTACAAGGAGTGAAGAGACTACAGCATGATGAGGTGGAGAGGAGAGACAAAAGAGAGATAATACCATACAGAGGAGGAGTTTGAAGGTATGAAGGAGCTGGAGGGGGTGAGGACAGGGGAGGCCTGCAGCCATGATTTAGGGACAGGGGTTATAACAAACACGTGTGCACTAAGGCACACAAAGACACACTCTGGCCTCCTGTTCTGCTGTCGCTGGGACTAACCAGCCCTTCCCCGGAATGTCCATCTGCAGCTTTGGGCTTAGAGCCTCTGAAACGCCCCTCTGATAAAACACCAGTGTGTGTTCGTTTGTTTTGCATTACTTGTGGGTACCAATTATTGTAGAACAACTCACGCTGTGAGGACTTTGTTGGATTTTAGGACCTTTTCTATGTTTGTGTGTGTGTGTGTGTGTGTGTGTGTGTGTGTGTGTGTGTGTGTGTGTGTGTGTGTGTGTGTGTGTGTGTGTGTGTTCTCATCCCACCCAGAGACCAGAGATGTCAGCTGCTTAGGAATGGAGTGAGCCAGGGGCATGCAGGGGGATGTTGATGCCGCACCCTAATGTGTGTGTGTGTATTTGTGTGTGAGGTGGGGTGAGGAGACAGCTGAGATTCTAGATTGCACCCAGAAAAAGACTGGAATTAGAAGCATCCTCTGACAAACACACACACACACACACACACACACACACACACACACACACACACACACACACACACACACACACACACACACACACACACACACACACACACACACACACACACACACACACACACACACACACACACACACACACACACACACACACACACACACACACACTATCCCATAGAGTGACTCTAAATACAAACACAGATTCCACAGTAGCACATAGGTGTACTGTATTCATTGTCATAGAAATATTGTGCTATCTCCAAACAGCAGATAGTCAGTAGCATTCTATATAAGAAGAAAATTGAGATTTTGTTGGCTTACGTATCACCTTCATCTGCAAAATGCGACACACTGCATTAGGGGATTGTTAACAGAGTGTACATGAGATGGACTCAACCTCAGTCAGTGCATTGTGGGTGTCTCAAGGGGAGTGTACAAGGTTCAGACTCGTTGGACACACGCTTAAAATAGACATTAAACAAATCACATTTCATAGTAAACAGGAACTGATTTTTCTATCTTACACACAACTCAATAAATCGCTCTACAGAGTCCACATGACGGATTGCATTCTACTTTATAATGACTGTGAAACTAAGCATATTTTTATGATTAAGCCACCTTTCTTTCTTTTATCAAGCATTATTAAAGTAAACATTTTTTAAACAGGTGTTAATAAAACCGCCTAATTTAGTTTTGGTATGAATACTGATAAAATAATATTTTTGCAAAATACTTGAAGGCATAAAAAGATACCTTTTTTTAAATTAAAGGATCATTTGATCTCCCTAACAGTATATCAAATAGTTAGACTCATACAAAATTGTATTCAAAGAATAAGTATAGACAAATTATTTCAAGCCAGCATTTAATTCTAGAATTGTGTTATAAGCTAGTGCTAATTTCTGTAAGGAATGCTAATAAAGGCGAAGTAGACCGTTGCAGTCTGCTCCTTCACTCTCTCATTGAAACAGTATTTCTCTGTGAGATCACCATTGGAAAGTTCAACAATAATCTGACGACATCACCTCCCACTCCCATGACCCCTCTTCCCATAGCTACCCTCCACCCATTACCACACACACAAAAGCACACGCTCTCCTGAGCCCCCTCAGCCTTTTTAAGCATCGGCATGACATCACCCCTCTGGATTGGAAATGGGGTCTGGTGGGGGAGGGCAGAGGGGTGGCCTGCTCTGTTTGGGAGCCAGACAGACATGTTTAGGTTTGAAATGAGCTGAGCCGGATCAGTTACAGAGAGAAACAGAGGGGGTAGAAAGTATAAGGAGAAAAGAAATAAAGCAGTAGACTAAAGAGGTATTTTTTTGCATCTATCCCTCACTCCGGGAGGCTTAAATATAGAAAAGGCACGTTAGAGTCCAGAGAGGGTCAGAAAGAGGACACTGTACTCTCTATCCCATTATTTCCTTATCTTTTTCCATGCCTCTGTATGCCTGCCTCGTGATCCTGCTCTGCATGACCACAATATGTCCCTTGTATCATCCTTTGGTTGTCCTCCTATAAATACCCGTTTGCCCCCAGATAGAGTGGAAAGACCATTTCTCCAAACACCCAGTATGCCACCAGTCTGTCAATAAAATGATTAACATCTATTTTATATCATTATAATTGGACTTAGTAAAGCCTGGAATAGTCAAGTACTATAACTTTTCTTTTCTTTTCTTATATAAAATAGGCAAATCACTGCACACACAAGACAACATATTACACACGTTTGTGTTCTTCAATATTTAGTTTCAATATTTATCGATTATTGTTCTATGTTGGTCTTTAAAATGTCAGAAAATAGGAAGAAATATTCATCTAATTTTCTCAAAAGCAGAAGTCTGTAAATGTCTATTTCTGTCAGTCCAAACCAAGAAGATATTTACTTTTATATAATATAAAAAAGGTAAAAGCAGGAAATCTTATACATTTCTGCATTAAAAATGTGTTTAAAGGGGTCATTTTATTTTTCATTCTACTATTCGCTTAGTGAAGTTCATTTTGTATCCATAAGAAATATTATAAATAAAATAACTAGAAGCTGAATTCACAAGTATAAAATCTTAAACATAAGGTAATTTGACGAGTTCTGAGCAAACATCAGCTGTCTTTTAAAATCCTGTAAAGGTGTGGACTGAAATATTTTATAAAACAGATTTACAGTGCACCTGTAAGCCTGCACGGCGAAATGATTCATTAAAGTCGACGACGACATGTAACACCTTCATGCTCTTTGTCTGATCTGGCTCTCATTTGCAGCCTATTTAGCTTTTAACATCTCTCTCTCTCTCTCTCTCTCTCTCTCTCTCTCTCTCTCTCTCTCTCTCTCTCTCTCTCTCTCTCTCTCTCTCTCTCTCTCTCTCTCTCTCTCTCTCTCTCTCTCTCTCTCTCTCTCTCTCTCTCTCTCTCTCTCTCTCTCTCCTCATCCGTTTCTTAACACCTCTTTATCTCCTCTGTTTGTTCTCTGCCACACATTTACTCAGCATGCTCTCATTAACTAGACTGGCGGCGAGGGGGGAGGAGGAAGAGAGACACAGAAACCGAGAGAAGGATTGAAGAGGTCATTACTAAAAGAGAAAGAGATGTTTTATTAAATACCCAAATAATCTAATTAAAAGAAGATAAAGGAGAGAGAATGAATGATAAAGCAGGAATATGTATGAAAAGAACCATGAAAAAAAAATGTTGATCCGCCTTCACATTTTAACAGCAGTGGAGTCTATAACTCTCCGGAGAACGAGCAGGAGTCATACTACAGTTTCCAAACGCATGAAAATGATTTGTGCTCAAAACACTACAATCATTAAGAAAACACACACCCACATACACACACACCCCTCTGCTGGGATTTGATGCATACTTCCCTTGAGCCCTTACACACTTAAATACTTTCTAAAGTGGACAGGATATGACATCATGGCAAGAAAATGTGCTGTTTAATGACAGAAGCGAGACCGAAAGAGAAGTCTGCAGCCGTAAAGAGAGCAGTGGAGGAGTAATAAAACACCAGGCACATTCCTGAGGTGAGCCACGGAGCTAAGGAAACAATAAACTACTACTGGATGTATTTATTCTTCTTAACTTTTTAGCATAGTAGCTATTAATGTGTTTTTCCCCCCAACTTTCTTCTTAAAAAGAGATAACTCTATAACCTGTAGTGAAAACAATTAACAAGAGTTTTGCTAATTATATGAAATCATTTATTTTCAAGATGGGATGGATTTACAGTTTTTTTCCCTATGTAAACAAAAATGTTTAGGGCTATGTTTTAGAACTCATTTGAAGATGTAACACTCGGCTCAGGGAAATTGTGATTGTTTACTTTTCTTTTCAAATGTAAACAAATGTACTGCGAAAATAATTGTTAGTTTTTATACCTACATTACTTTGTCAGACCCTCATATCTTGAAACCTTTTTTAATTTTTATACCCCTAACACTTTTGCTTAATTTTAATGCAAACATCTGCACATTTCTAATACAGGATTATTATTTTTGTTAAAATGATACTATTATTTTGTCAGAAAAATATTTTGATAATCAAGGAATCAAGTAATGTTTCATTCCAGAAGTTGTAAAAAGGAGCTTTCAGCCTCTAAAATAAGGAGAATGTATTTTGTTTTTTTAACTGTTTGCAGTTGGCAGAATTATCAAAGCAAAATAATGGTATTGTTTAGAGAACCACATGCGGTGATTTGATTTGCGAGGTTATTAATCTGATTTACTGTACTTTACAAAGCATTAGAGGGCTGGTGACGATATATCATAAAGTATGTATAAGAAAGAGAGAAAGCAGAGGGGGATGTTTGCTGGAGTGTGGGAAATGTAAAGAGAAACTCTGATCATATGGAGAAAAAAGCTGCGTGGTTCAGCAGCGTGTCACAGAGATGTGTGACTCAAATTCACCATCTAACTTCTGACAAACCACGGGAGTGCTTAACACACTTACACACACTAACAAACATCATTACCTCATGGTCTCCAGAGGACTTAACAAGAGGAAAGCATGGGTACAGACCTCCTCAGAGGCTCCACAGAGATTAAATGTCCTCATTCATAAGGCACACACAGAGCTGTGTCCTAAACCTGAGCTCATGTTCCGCTGAAGGTTTCCTGTTTATCCGTGCAAATGAGTTTCAGTGGTATGATCGGAAAGGAAGAGACTGAACACAACCTTTTCACCCAGAATTCAGTTGGAACATCTCATGTTTTCACCTACACAATGAAGCTGATAATATGACAGATAAACATGTCCTCATACACACTGACATACACTTCACCCACATATCCATACATGCTTCATCCGCGTAGACAACCAGCAGGAAGTAGTCCCCCCCTACCTTGAACTCCTGCAGCTGCTGTTTGAGCATCTCCACCTCCGTGCCGACCATGCCCTGTGAGCTCAGGCCATTTTCAGCCCTTCCCAGCATGCCTTGCAGCTCGGCCACCTGCCTGTAGAATTCCCGAACCTTCTCGGCAGCGTCTTCGATCTGATCCAACCGGCCTTGGCCACGCTCGCTTAGCTGGAGGATGAGGAGCAAAAAAAATATTGAGTGTGACGGAATTAAAGTCAAACTTTGACATCATATTAAAAAATTCGACACGGCATATTATTGGATACTTTGTGTTGCGAAAAATAATTGAATCCACTTAATGCTGATTTTTCTCTGCTGAGAAATGTAGAAAAAAAATAAATGTAGATTTCTGTTGTATTATATTTCCCGTCATTTCTTTTGTTATTAGCTTTGACATTTATTTACTTACTTTTTCATTTATTTTTATTTAATGTATTTAGTCAGTATTACATGTATTTATACATATATATTTCTTTTCTTTTCCCCATTTGCATTTCTCCCACTATATATGTTTATATTTACTTTCTACTTTCTTTATGCATTTCTTTTACATTTCTTTTTAAATTTCTTTATGCAATTTCGTCCATCTGCTGCTGCCTCAGATCTTCAGCTTCATCGTTATTATCATCATCCTCATCTCCCCTCACCTTGCCGGCCTGGCGGCTCAGAGCCTCCGTCTCCCTCCTGAGAGCCAGGAGGTCGGGAGAGGAGCCTTCCCGTCGCAGCATGGAGGTGCAATCTGTCGTGTGGCCCTCGAGCTCTGCCCTCAGGTCGCCCAGGCGGGACAGGTAGCCCTTCAGGGCGTCGGCCTGAGAGGCCAGGGAGTCTGCGTCACGTCCGACGGGTCCGAGGGAGTCCAGCTCGTCATCAAGGTCGGCAATGCGAGAGAAGACGTCACGCACGTGAGACTGGACCTCGCCCACGCCCTGCAGCCGTGACTCCAGGGAGCAGCAGCACTGCTCGATCTGATGGAGGAAAAGAAGGAGAGATGTTACATAGGAGACAGTAGGTGTTAGGAGGAATCCAGTCAAAACTTGTATTTCATCATCAAGTCGCAATTAAAATGACTAAATTAAGTGCATGCCTTACTGCTGAAAGGAAAAGAAAGATAGAAAAACAAGAAGGTGGTGGCGAGGTGAAGTTTCATCATTATTGCTGTATATAGGCAGAGAACGCTTCAAAACAAGCTACCACATGTGGTGTCGTTCATTTATTATTCAGGGCATTTTTTTGGAGTGCAATCTTGCTACAACACCTTTGCATTAGGAATAATGTAAGTAAAAGTTGTTTTATCTGCATCTTTTTTGTAACTGCAGTGCATTTCTCCTAGGGGAAATGTTGAAGAGTGTTAGCACCTGTCGGCCCCGTACAAAAGTTACAACTAAACAAACCTTTACTACAAATAGAGGACGTTGATGTGAACCCCTAATAAAACCCAGGAGCATGTGTGGTTATATTTTACTAGGTACTATGTACGAGCACAATAAAGTGTGACCAATCCAGAAATTATGTAACATAACAGCATGTAAAAATAAATGTTGTCTGGGTGCTCCGAAAGTAGCAGCATCATCTGAGTAATCTGATCTGCAGCAACTTTTATCTCAATAACAATGACTTCAGATCAATAATATAAAGAGAAGTAAGACATCTGAATAACAGAGGACTGCTGCTGTGGTATTATAAACAGTATAACGTTCCTGTGTTCCTAAACTCTACCCCTACATGGAAGCTTGAATGCATAAAATAAGTAATAAGCAATAGCGTGCTGCCTTCTCCAGGCTCCTGTTTACATTTCACACTGATAAAGTGCTAAATGTCCGCAGGGACCATATATGATTACTGTGGGTCAAATAGTCAAACTATTCTGACAGCTCTGGTTGTTCTGCTCTCTCTCAGCGCAGTGACACTGAGCAAAAACACACATACATCGGCACATTTACGCAGGGACCCTAGCTACACATAGTTATCCTCTTTTCCACTTATAACGGCTTCATCACTTTTATGATTCCACTTACAGCTCTTATGTTCTGCACACATCTACCTGCAGACTGTGCAATGTTCTAATATATGGCTCAAGAATATTTTGGACATGCACCAGCTTTTTGTTGGTAATCCCAATCAGGTTCAGGAGGAAAAAAGGCTTAGTAAACTGTAAAGAGCAAACAGTATGAAACACAAACACAGCTCCCCAGAATCTCATCAGTGCACTGTAAACTGTCGGAAATGATACTGTCCATCCATAAACTCAAAAAATATGCCTGGAAAATGCGTAATCTATTTATTTAGTCTTAGTTATCGTCTACGTTTTAGTGGACAGCACTGTATATTTATATAATGAGTGTGAGTGTTCAGAAGTTGGTGTTGTATATATATTTTTTTTAGTCATAGCTTTCATTAAGAGAGAAATGTTGGGGAATGTTTGTTGTGCAATTATCACTGTCTAAAACTGGAGCATTTACATCAAACAAAACCAATCATATTTTCTTTTCTTTGCCTGGCTCTGCTCCTCACCTTGTTTGTGATGTCTTCATACTCCTTCTCCGTGTCCCTGGCCCGCTCCTGGAGCCTCTTTGCGCCCTCGGTGCTGCCCCTCGGTGTCTGCGGGGCGTCCTGCACCAGTCCCTGGGCCAGGTCCCTGAGGTACACCACCTGAGACTTCAGGGAGCGGAGACCCTCCTGCTGACTCCTCAGACGCTCCAGGCTCTTAGCACTGCACGCCTGTGGGGGGGGGGGGGAGAAAGAAACACAGAGTGCCAAAGCTTTTAATTATGTCTTCATAAAAACCTCTCATTTTATATTTGGAAACTTTTTACAAATAAACAGTGCACAGTCACTGCTACCCTACATATGTCAACATCACATACAACAATAAAAAAAAGATTAAAAGAGATTAAATAAAAGAACTAATAGTAGTCTAAATAAATGCTATAACGTCAAAATAAGTAAATGAAAGTCACAAAAATTAAACTTAAATAGATACAACACATTTATTTAAAATTGAAATTAAGTAAATATTGAATTCTTATATGTACAGTATATGACATTTAGGGTAACCGGTCATCAATAGCAGTATCATTTTTTCCGTCCCATAGTTAGGGTTGGAGAGGCGTCTTTAACTGTTTACCCTTTGGTCTACAGAAAAAGAGACTTTTTAAAGAAGAATTTAAGCAACATGAAGGCAGTTGTTGTTTTTACCTGTGGACCCAGAGCCTCCTGGACTTCAATTTGGTGCTTGGCAGCCTCCAGCCTCCTCTCTGCGGCCTGCCTGCCATCCTCAAACTCCTTCAGGCGTCCAGCCAGCTCCTCCAGCTGGGAAGAGCGCTGATGGAGCCTCTCCCCCAGTCCATCCACCCTGCGGTTCAGCTGGGCCTTCTCATCTCTTACCTGCACAACAGGAGTTAATCAGTTTAGCAATGACGTTTAAAGCCCAAACTAAGCTAACATATACCCAAATACCCCAAGCTTAATAATACTTGGAAAAACACACTTGAGAGTAGAACCCAACATAGAAGTACGTACCTCTTCGTCCCCGATGCAGCACTGCTCCAGCAGCTGATCTGCTGCTGTGTTGAAGGCCTCGAGGAGGGGTTGCCGTCTTTCTATGTCCAGTGATAGACCTCGTCCTTTCTGCAGGGCTTCATCCAGCGCTGCAGGGTCCAGTGACGGCTGGATCTCGGCATCTTTCCCCTCACACTCCGCTAACCACGGTGCTAGCTCGGCCTTGTGCTGCTGGTAGGTTTCTGCTTTGCTAAGTGTCGCTTTCAGTCGGCTCTCTCGATCCGCGATCTTCTGGTTCAGCCCCTCCCAGTCCTGTTTCAAGGAGGCCAGGCGAGATTGCAGGGCCGAGCATTCCTCTCCGCCAGCGGGGAGAGTGGCGAGCAGCGACGCTCCCTGTGCTTGTAGCAGCTCGTAGGAGCCTCGCTGACTGGCGATCCCGCGCTGTAGGTCGTCAGTTTGAGCCAGCAGGGAGCGGATGGCCTGCGGCTGACAGGGCAAAGAGTCGGGGGAAGATGCTCTGGGATCAGACTGCTTGTCGAGCCACGAGCGCAACTCCTCAAACATCTGCTGGAACTGCTGCGTGGACGACAGAGCGGCCTGGAGCTGAGACAGGCCGTCAGCTAGAGGAAAGAAAAACACAGGGATTTACAAACATAAACACTGAGAAGCTCTTTCAAACTAAAATAAAGAGTTTTTGCTGTATTTATTTTTGGTGGATTTGTCAGTTTCATTGTAATCAAAACACTATTCCTATTACAGCTCAAGAGGGATTCAGTTTGGAAGAGAATATGGTTTAACCACAACAACTTTTCATCATAGTAGATCATTATCTCTGTAGAGAGAATCAATATCTGCATACAAGTCAAGCATAAACATACCAGAACACTTACAGAGAGCTGGGTCTGGAATTCAGAGAAAGGTATGTACTTAGTACATGGATTAGTGATTCCAAAGTTCTATCAAAAATTAATTATTTGGTTCTCTGAGGAGTGTAACTCAGTTTTTGTATTTCTTAAATACAGTGAGAAATTCCGAGTATCGTAAGACTTATTTATCTAGGTTGGATTTAGTTTTTTTCAGTACTCACTAATGTGTGATTCATGTCCATATATGTATTTATTTCAGTTTACAATATACAATATGAGACTTAAACATTTTGTAATCCCACTTAAAAAAAAATGTTTTGATCCCTGGTCCTGCCCATCCAGAAGGAATTAGGGAGGTGAGGTGAAAGAGACTTGAACTAAGGTCTCTATTTTTGTGGCGATAAACTTGTAAAATGGACCATTGTGTCAAATTAAACCCACTAGAGCACATATCAACCACATGAAGTCCACCAACCTGCGCGCTCCTCTAAACTCTTGAGCGGCGTGCTAACACTCTGCAAGCGTTTGTTCAGCTCCTCCTTCAGGTACGGCTCGGCCACGATGTTGCTCAGCTCGCTGCAGAGCCGCTCGGCCTCGCCCAGCTCGCTGCGCCGTCTCTCCAGCTCAGAGCGGATCTCTCCGGTCTCCTGCAGGCGGCGCTTCAGCGCCTCGGGCTGAGCGCTCAGCGAAGCCTGACCATCCAACCTCTCACCCAGAGCAGAAACACTGGAGGAGAGCTCTCTGAGGAGGGCCTGGGCGGGGGAGAAGGGGGGGTAAGGAAATGATGGCGTCATGGAATCATACTGAACAACAATTCTGACTTAATTTACCTGATAGCGCTCGCTGGTTCCTTGTGCCTGGTCGATGTGGTTTGACCTCTGGGACAGTCGGTTCGTAAGCTCCTCCCACTGCTGGGTGATGGATCCCAGCTCAGAACGCACCTCCGCCAGGTCCTTGGGGTCCTGAGCAGAGTCCCCAGTCTGGGAGAGGATTCCCTCAGCAGACTGGGTCAGCTGCTCAAACTGTGGCCGTCTGGTGTCAAACTCACGCAGCATGAACTGGAAGAAAGGAGAGGATGGAGCTCATTATGCACTGATGTCATCAAGAAATAATTCATGTCATGAAAAAGAAACATAATTTTAAATAAATAAAAAAAACACAAGAAGAATTTAACGCGATCATAAATGAAGAATTTAAAATATATTTTTTACATCAAAATTTGACTTTGAAGTTTTACTTTTTTTATATAATGCTAATAGAATATCCAAACCTAATTTATTTCTACAAGTATGTCTTAAGAAATATGTCAAATTAAATGCCAAAATAAATTCTATGTGATAAGGAGTATACAGTATGTTGTATTAACAGTGGATGAAACAACGATTACATAGTACATGTTGTTTTTATTATTTATTTGTTTTTCCATGATAACCACATTTTTCTGTGCGTACAATTCAATTGATTGTATCTCTTGGTATTATCCAATGGATACAATCAATGATGGAGTCTGTCTTCCATCACTAACCTGTGCTTGCTGCTTCTGTGTGTTCAGCATGTTGGGGTCGATGCTCAGGGGCCCCAGCACGCTCATCATCAGCTCCTTCTCCCTTAGCCAGGGGCCCAGCTGACTGGCAGCTGAGGCGAAGCTGCCCAGCCTATCAGCACACGTCTCCAGCTCCGTCTGCCTCTCTGCTGCCGTCTGATTGGCCGTCTGCCAGCGCGAGTCTGGGACAATAACCAATCGAGAGTGGGTTATGCAAAATATTGCTGCACGTGTTTGTTTTTTGTTTTTTTGGGGGGGGGGGCAAAGAAAATAATCAAGGGTTATAGGAAATAATATCAATAATGGTGATCCAAGGTGAATCTATGTGTCAAATGTTTCCACCTTTTGTCCCTCCTAATTCTCCTTTCCTTCTCCCACTCTGACTCATTTTCTGGGCATCAATCAGTGTGTGTGTGTGTGTGTGTGTGTGTGTGTGTATTCAGTCCAAATGGCTCTGAAAAGGCATTATAGAATCTAAAAAGGCCCCCTTCTTGGATTTCACCTTAAGTATTTCCGTCTTCGTTACCTCACAGTAGGCTGGTAAAAATATCAGATATGTGAGACAAAAAATATCTTTGAAAAGAACACTTCCCACTCTGTCCCTGGAGTATATCGATTCCTCGGTTCCTTGCCATCTCTTGAAAAAGTATTTCAAATTCAGAGGCTCCATACCACCTTCTTTTCAACGGTTTTCAAAACACACCACAGGAAGAATACCTAATCTTGTTTCATCTTTTCTCAGTTATTAAACACATTTTCTTTTGCACCTTAATTCAACTCCTTTTGTTTCCAATACTTTTTTGACATGGTAGTTTATTTAATTGGCAGTGCAGTCATCCCTTGCTGGAAGACTGCAGCCATTCCTGCGTGATGGCTTTCTTGCTAAGAGCCAAAAGTATTTGAAAGAGATATTCATCTTCTGCCAATATACCCTGGATTTTGCCCAGGTATAACCTAACAAAGGAACAATCAACCTTTATTTCAAAAATGTTCACAACCCCTTAAACAAACTCTTGCCAATAAGAAAATAAATTCTAGGCAGACATGGCGTAACATAAGCTCACTGACTGTTCACACTGATCATATTTCTCTAAATGGATAATTGTTTAAATCCCTCAGCCCGTCTCTGTATCATGGTTTTTCTTCATAAAGGCTTCAAAGGTTCTTTTACTTGCTAAAAGTACTGCAAAGTATTCCTCAAAGCCGTTTCACCCGTCATATCACTGACGTTTCTGCCTCCAGTTTCTGTAAAGTGTCTCCCATCATCTTGTCAATCACCCTCATGTCTTTTTTTGTCATCTTGAGAACACACCTATCTCTTGCAGCTGCTGTCTCCAGGTGTCAGCCTCAGGGGAATCTGGATTGTCTGCGATCAGCTTCCTCAGCGTGCTCTTCAGCTCCTCCACCTTCCCAGAGTGCTCCGCCAGCTCTGAGAGCAGAGCCTGGAGAAGAACGGGAAGAAGACCGCAGTTAAACACAGTTTCTGTTAATATGACTCAATAACTTAGAGGAGGCAAACAGAGTTCTGATGTGTGAATTTAGCAGGAAAGACAATGTAATGTGTCAAAGCCCCTCTCCTGCAATCTTCAGAAAGGAAAATGGATTCAAATGTTAGATTATAGAATAATTTATTTGGTTAAATTTGTTTTTAAATGTTTAAAGAGTTTCAAAACAGGTAAAGATTGTAATGTATATCAGGTATCTTATGTTTTATTTATTTATTTTTAAACCAAAAGAAAGAAAAAAGACAGTTACACTTATTAATACCATTAACGTATTCTAATATTACAACCATGGATATTTATTTATATATAACAAGTCCAAAATAGCTGATGGACTAAAAAAAAAACTAACTAAAATAGGGGAAAGAAACACACCCGAATAACCTTACACATAAAAGTATATACCATGAACTTATTGCATGATTTTCAGTGTCAGAGAAAAACCCACTTGATGGATCCAGTCCTACCTTGTTCTCCTGGGCCTGGGCGCGGACCACCTCAGGTTTGGAGGGTGAGGCGGTCTGCCCCTGTCTCAGGCTGCTCTCCCTGTCCGTCAGCCAGCTCTTCAGCTCATCAGCGCCCTGCCTGGCCTTCTGCCTCAGCTCCAAAGATGCCTCCTGTCTAACCAGATTCTCCTTCAGATCCCCCCCCAGCGTCTCATACCGACCGTTCACATCAGACACGGCAACCTGCAGCTCCGTCAGGTCTGAGGGCACAATGAGGGAAAGGAGGAAACGGCTTAGCATAACGCGATTGAGATTAGCAGCAACAACAATAGATAGGTGGAATAAGAACAATAAAGTCAACACATAGAGTAAGGTAGGCTAGTTGGCATGGATGTATTGTGCGAGAAATGGCCCCTGGGCAGAGAAACCCAGTCTACATGAACCAAGGACCCCTTGTTTTGAGTTGTTTCAGTTTTTTTTTTTGATCGTCTTATACAATTTTTAAAAGTTTTGCATTATTTTGTTGTGGCTTTGCATCTATGTGTGTGTCGTTTGTCTTTTGTTGTTGTCTTAAATGTCTTTGGAATCGTTATGTGTATGTATTGTGAGGGTCTTGTGTGGTTTTGCAGCCATAGTTTGAGAGTAAGGACCTCTGGGGGTGTGACCTGGAGGATGATCAGTGCTAATGCTAATAAGGTATACAGTTGTTATTAGCCTACTGACAGCTAGTACATGTAAACAGGGCAACATTTTTCTTTATTGGACAAATGCCACTGACAGAGGTTTTGCATGGACAGACAGCTGACGGAGACAGGACCGTTGAAACAGAAAACAGAAATGATTTAAAGTGACTAGAAACCATCAACATTGGAGCCTGTTTCAATAAAGCTTTAGTTAGACTCAGTTTCAGGAGGCACTGAACTCATAGAGAAAGAGAGCTAGAGGGGGATCTCACCTTTACAGGTGTGAATGCCATTGACACTGCTGGGACCTGCTGAGCCATTGATGTGAGGAACACCTGGGAGAGACACAGTGGACTGAGACAGTGGCACTACAACACAAGGTCATACAGAAAACAGGACCAAAAGCGGTGGGAACACACGACAGAAGTGATGCAGACATGCACGATACCAATACACTTCAATTACATCGAAATGTAATGGGTGTATCAAAATCCAGTAGTGTGAAATCTGCTCTGTATTCCAACCAGCAAACTTATTTAGCTTTCTTAAAATGTTGCATTTAACTTGTTTATTCTTTTTTTGTTGTTCTGTTCTGTGTTTCTCTCAAACCATTTTATAAACCCCCTTGGTGATTATTTTTCCTCCCACCTACATCATCTTGTAAAAAAGCCCTCATTATAAACAAGTCATTTAAACTGAGGGAGAGTGGAGGATTTCATATGTTTGAGGGCTCTTACCAGTTCTGGTCTTCGGAGCGGTGATGTCGATGATGAGCGACTCCAGCTCAGAGCCTGTTTTGTTCAGATCCTGAACTCTTCCTCCCTGTGACTCCCAGTCATTCAGCAAGTCCTGGAGGCAAGATTCAATTAGCTTAGCACATGATATAGTCTGGATTCAGACAGCATGTACGTGTATATGTTTGATGTTTTTTTAACCAGTGGAGTAATTTTTTCAGTTTGAATGATGAGACACACACACCTTGAGCTGCTGGACTCTCCTCTGCAGGCTCTCTGTGTTGAGGTTGGCCTCTTTGGCCGGCAGCTGGTCCTGTGCCGTCTGAAGCCACCTGAGGAGGGAGCCTGAGAGCCCGCGGAACTGCAGGAGCTGCTGCTCACAGGCCTGGATGGCAGCGAATCTTTCAGAGGAAAACAGAGGAAGAGAGGACATTTTATAAAAAAGATAGAAATAGTAGGTAGGAGGCAGGGATAGAGAGGATGAGGAGGAGTTACATAAAGTGGGAATAAAGATAAAGAAAGGAGAAGAAAATCTATCTTTTCTCAAATAACACTTTAACGCAACATAAAGCAATGTCTGTTAAAGTGTTTAACCTGAATATACGTGTCATTTCAATGATACAATACCCTTAATGAAAAAAAAACATTGATACATAATCCTCTTTAAAATACGCCCTTATTTTGAAATTCCCATTGCATATCATTTTAAATATTTCTTTCTAAGCGCACATCTTTTCTATAAAATAGTCAGATCCTGGTTTTTGAGTTGAAATGAATGTTAACTTATTCTGATAAAAAGGCATATTATACGATATCGTGTCTCAATATGTGTGATTGTCCAAAGATTTAATAAAATAGAGCAGCGTGTTAAAAACTTTTTCAACATTTGGTGAAAGCTCAAGTTATTCTGAAACTCAAAATGGAAATAATACGTTTTTATTTATTGCAAGTATGATTGTTTTCGAGGCAAATTTCTGTTATAAAAATAAATAAACTGAAAAAACTTGACATTCAAAGCTCACGCTGGCCTTACTTTTGGCAGCCTTGACCTCGCTCTCTCAGTCTCTAGCTATGGTTGCAAAGTGCTGCTGGCCCGTAGTAGACAGGACAGACGTATCATTATCATGCTGCTATTTTCTCCCCGACGGACTCAGTGCTGGGGGTCAAATGAGTAGGCCGTTTATGGGACGGACAATGAGACGTGTCCATGCTGCTTATATTAGCTCCAGGCCTCACACACATACAGGACACAGTCACGCTGTACTGTAAGCAACTGCTGTGCGGAGTGCTATGGGTTTACAAGCTACATGTTATACATTATAGATAAATGTCACATTCCTTGGTATCTGATCAGGATATATTTAATATGTCCATTAACAGCTAATATTAGTTATATAAAGAAATAAATCTGCACCAGACTGATGGTATTTATAATTTCCCAGACCCTCTTCTGACAGGCTTCAAGCGGCTGAATCCACCTCACACAGGGTAGGCATAGCAACTGGTGCTCTGTGAAGGCTACACAATTAGAAAATAAATGTTGTAAATGCCAGCGGCGTGGTCTGTTCTCACATGTTTTTTCATTAGTATCCTATCAAATCAAATCTCAATATTTAGGTTTCGCTACATCTGGTGCTGAAGGTTCTGTGTTGTCAGACCACTGGAACTGAAGCTTGTCATTTGAGCACCAAAAATGTAAAGCTAAAACATTGGTCGTGCCCTAAAAGATTTGTGTTTGCTGCCCCCTTGTGTCATTTATGGTATGCTGCAGAAATCATAAGAAGGATTAGTTCTTATAAAATACTAATTCAAATCAGTCTATTTTTATAATTATTTCCTACTGACAACACCACGCTAAGATCACAATATTGATTTTAAATGTATGTTTTTCTATAAAAAAGGACAAACCTTTCTCTGCAAAGTGAGGAAAATGTAAGACACATTTTAGAACTTCACATGTATGGCTGAATGAATAAAAAAGGAGTATAAAAATGGTACCTTTGGTTGACATTGGCTTCCAGTTGGGTGAACTCATCGGACACTCCTTTGACATTATCCAATAGGCTTTGCGTGTTATTGAAAGCTTTTGATTGGCTCAGATCGGTGCCGAGGTTGCAGAAGGACTTCAGCTGGCCGGCTTCCTGCTCTAGCTCAGACTTGACCTCCTGAAGAAAGATGCACAACAGAAGCGATGAAGGCACCAGCAGCAGAACTTATCCACTTATCTCTCGAGGCTTTAAGGTCTCAGACTGTTGTGTGATATAACTGCTGACCTCGATTGTCTGCCTGTAGTCGTCCACGCTGCGCTCAGGCTGCCCCCCCGGGCTCAGGGCTTTCAGCCGGCTCTGGGTGAAGACCTGCAGGTCCGCCCCCAGCCGCTCATAGCTTTCCAGCCGGGGCAGCAGCCCTTTGAGCTCGGCCTCGCTCTCTGCCTGGCTGCCCTGTGCTGCGGCGTAGCGCTGAGTCAGCTCGTCTAAAGAGCCCTGCAGGCCGGAGGCCGTGGAGGAGTCCGAGCTCTGCAGGAGTTTGGAAATGGAGTCTCGTGTTGCTTCAACGCTGCCCTGCCGGGACAGAAGCTCCTGTCGAAGTTTCTGGGAAAACACGAGAAGTAATTCAATTTAGATTGCAATTTTCGCTTTTTAGATCAACAATCAACAAATAATATGGTGATACTCAGTCTACACACTCTTTTATAAGCATTTTGGTACATTACAGCCTTAAGAACTGTTTAGATTTTTCTGTAGATGTTTTACAGATTATCCATATAGTATATGAAATCTTAGAGAATACTTTAGTTGAGCTGTACTCACTCAACCTGTGGTTAAACACAAGCAATGTGTTGTTTCTTAATAACACTAACACAGTTAGAGTTGGACATAGTCAGAGTGTTACTATGGTAACGTACATAGTTGAACAACATTCCAAACTTCTTCCCAACATTTTGGGCTGTATAAATAAGACACACCTCCTGTAGTGAAATAAGAAGCTTTCGTCTCTATTTTCTTACATCTTCTTCAATAGCACATTTTATGTGAGACGGCCGCTGACATTAGGATTTTGTTACAGGCAAAATATGAGTAAACATTATTCTGATTTAAGAATATTGTAGTGCCGCATAGAGGCCTCCAAAGCGTATTCTGCAAACTTAGTAAAATATCTCTGTTTGAAAAGAATTATACAAACATCACACTATGATTATTTGATATATATTTTTATATATAAATATATCATTAATCTTATTTCATTTGCAGTATCCATTAATATAATTTTATTTAGTTATGTTTAACAAGCCCTAGATGTTAGTATATGTAAGTATGTAATTGAATGTTGAAGGAGAATGTTTTAAACATCAACAGACAAAGTTGAATTGATTCATCTCATGTGTTAAAATGCTGAAAATCCTATAGATATAAGTTGAAGATGGTCTACCCAAACAAAGTGTTTCCAATGACTTTAGGTGTACTTGTACCTGATTCTGTGTGAGGGCATCTTGCACGTCCTGTGCGGTGGGCTCCACAGGACCCGGGTTAAGAGCGAGTTGGTCCAGCCAGCCGAGCAGAGCCTTCAGACCCTCCTGCACGCTGACCGACTGCGCCACCACCGTCTGCAGCTGCTCCGCCCGCTCCGACACCGACGCAGAGAGGGAGCCAAACCTCTTCTCCAGGCCATCTGAAGAGAAGGAGCGGGAAATCATAGTTAAAAGTATTAACACATCTCAGGAGGATGAACATTTGAATATTGCGCTTCTTTAAATCTCATAAATTCTCCATTCATTGACGTTATTTTTACATTCATCCATAATAACACCTGCTGAATGAGTCTTTTACCTGCAGCACAGAGGATGTCCACAGCTTTCAGTGATGGAGACTCTTCAGTGCTGACCAGATCTCTGCCGGCTCTCTTCACCTTCTCCAGCTGCACCGAGCGCTCAGCCAGTTCGTCCTGCAGCAGCTGAGGACGGAGAGCACACACTTATCAAACCTGGTTACTTAAGACTCAAATTGGGGATTCAGCTATAGACATATTAAACCATTTCTAAAGCTGAGAAGGACGTTTAAAAGGAGTTCCCACAGAATTTTCGGGCCTCTTTTATGAAATATCAGGATTCAACTTGTATTTGTAGTTTTATACTGATTGTCTTCTTCATACCTGTTTTGCTTTAGTATCACTGTATCCCTGTGTCACAATTGTATGAACTGCTGTGTCAGTGACATGTGGTTAATAAGGACTGCTTACTAGTATCCCTCCCCCAGTGTGTGCAGGAGTGTGTGTGTGTGTGTGTGTGTGTGTGTGTTTAAGTCAGTTTGAATGGGTTTTAAGGGTTGTTATAAAAATATGTTATTAATAAATAATATAAAAAATGTCACTTTCGACGTTAATTTCTGAAAACAACGTAAATGTAAAAAGAGCTGGAGAAATCCTGAACTCTAGTTTTTTTTTTCTTTTTTCTCACTGCATGTTTTATTTATGTTGATGTTTTTTTATTGATGCTTCACCTGTACTTGTCGGAGTGTGTCCTGCAGGTTCTTGGGGTCAGTGTCTCCGCTGGGCTTGGCTATGCTTTGGTTCTGTTCCTGAGTGCTGAGCCACGAGTGGAGGGACACTACCTCATCCTGGTAGTGCTGGTACCTTTCCAGCAGGCCGGACAAACGGCCGCCTAACTCTGTTGACTGCACACACCAAAAACATTTTCAATGTGTGTTTGAAGTTGAGATAAAAGAGTAAGAAAGTCATTATTTGAGCACCACTCATAAAAACTAGCCTCCCTCACCTTTGTGTGCAGGCTTGTGTATCTGTGGTTAGCGTCCTGCAGCTTGTCAGTCACCAGCTTCTTGGTGCTGTCCAGAGCTGGGTCCGAACCCCCAACCTGCTCCAGAGCTCCTTGAACGGAGTCCAGAACCTTCTGACCCGAGATGGAGACGAAGCGCAGGTCCGCCTTGTGGCAGATTACATCTTCAGCAAGCTGGAAATACACACACAGTCACAGGTCAGAAGGAGATCAATCAGGTAATGACATTTTAAGAAAAACAATGGAAATGGAAATATAGTCATGACAAAGCAGGTTGCTATATCAAATATACAGAACGGCTGGGAAAGGATAGTTACACATGTTATATCAAGGGACTTTTAATAGGAAATGATCCAGAACAGTGTTAGTGGGGTCTCTCGGATGAGAACGTGATTACTGTAAATCACGGCATGGCAAAGCGTATGGAAACTGAGCGTGGAAACTCACTCTTCCATGGATAATTACAGGTAAAAAAAAAGAGAAGGTCGGTGTGTGTTTTCACTCAGCCGCACTCGGTTCACATGCAGAGAGATATTTCTCTGCACATTTAGTTCAAAGCACCTGAAACCAGTCGCAGCCGATATAACATAAAGCAGAGCCACAAAGTCTGGATATTCAGACTCTCAGTGCAACATGCCCGACCAATAGGAGGGGGAGTAAGAGCAGCCGCAGTCTGAACCTGCAGATAAGAGACATGCCAGTGTACAACACTGTTATTAGGGCTGTATTAGTACTGCAACTGAAAAAGCAATGTAAGATTTTGGCCGTTTTCATTTTTTTTGTTAACGTTTTAAACCGAAAAAATGTAAGTTCTATTGCATTAATCGTCTCTTTCTCAATTTCAAGTTCACACTATTCAAGCAGTGTCCCATTAATTTCTTCTCAGAGTAAAAGAAGGGTTACGTTTAAGCCAGAAAAAAATAAAAATGCTGCTTTTGATTTCCTTTCAAAGAGAAATTAGCAAATTTGGTCTGAAGTGTGAACGGCTCCCTCTTGTGGGGAGTCTGCAGCATGTTAAAAAGCAACTATAAACTCACACAGTTCCCTGAAGAGCTGGACATATAAATATAAAGAAATATTAACTTATACCATACATGGTTTATATTCTAATATATGTTATCTTTGCATGTACCTTCCTGTGCTCCTCCAGCCTGCCCTTCAGTCCTTGTGCATCAGTTTCTCCTTCCCCCAGGGAACGCAGCTCCTGCTCATTTTGTTCCAGCCAGGTCCCCAGACTTCCGTGTTCTTGGAGGAACTTGGTCAGATCGTCCTTCAGAGACTCAGACTTCCTCAGACGGTCCTAGAATAAATAGTTACAGCATTAGCAGTCAGTTAACCATTTTTGTTTTTGTGATGGCCAAGGTGCAGTTGAAACCACATATCCCAGATCCGGGGACATAAGGCCAGTCTGGAGGCATTGCTGTGACTTTATTTGGAGTACCTGGCAGCTCTGCAGCCTCTCCAGGTGCTGGGCCTGGAGCTGATCCAGCGCAGCCCGGAGACGCTGCTTCTCCTCAGGAGAGACGGTGGAGTCCGGTTGGTCCAGAAGGGAGCGAGTGGACTGGGTGATCTGGAGCAGCTGAGCCTGTTGAGCCTGCAGCTGCTGCAGCTCAGTCTGAGGAGGAGGTCAAAGGTCATTAGATGGTAATAGGTACGTTTAATGTGCTAAACACATGTAGAGTAGAGATTCTAACCTGCAGCATCTCTGTGTGTGACATCACAGCACCCTCTGGCTGTGAGTATGATGCATCAGGCGAATCTCCAGATCCAACTCCTTTCCCGCCTGGTTGGTTCAGAGAAGATAAGTCTTTCAGCAGAGAGTCTATCTGGCCCTGAGTCTCCTGGAGATCCTCTTCAGCCTTAGCCTGAAGGAGAGGAGAGGAAGAAAATAAGCTACAAGTCAACGAAGTGCCTCATACAACAATACATCTTTTCACATAATTGGGTCAACGTAGAGCTGGTATAGACCGCGGTGCTGGGTGCGGCCCTCTTTCAGGGGATCGGGATTCGAATGCACCCAGGGACTATTCAAAGATGTCATCCCCTCTATTTAGCCCCTTTCATCCCTGTCTCCTAAATTAAGGCACAGGTGGCCCAAAAAATATCTTTAAAATAATAATAATACATGAAAATAAAATAAATGCAATATTTGGAATTTGTTCTTAAATGAAAAACTGAATCTATGCATATTCAACAGGGTACTTGTGGTACATTTAGTGCTCACATGTTTGTGCAAAATTTTGTTGGGGTCTTTTTGAAGTTGTATAATAAAATATATATATAACTTAAAAATAATACATTTAATCTTGAATTATTTTTTTATATCCACAACTGAGACTACTCAATATATTCCTGCAGAAGCACTCTTCTTGAGCTTCACAATTAATCATCAGAGTTTTAACAAAATTGCAATATTGACTCGTGCAATATCCCATTTTTCACCACTCCAATTGCGAGTGGTGAAATATTTGGTTAAGGCAAAATAAGTGATTCAAATACACTTTCCTTTTGAAATTCTTGACTTAATTCTCTCAGTTTTTCTTTAAAATTCCTGTGTGCACACAACCATTGCGGTCTCAAATTTTAACTATTGAGGACAATGGTTTCATTATAAGAAATCTGAGTTATTACTATGAACAAATCTACATTTGAATAACTTTTTTCTTTGGACCTTTCTCAAGAACAAATAGGAGACCACATTTTTAAGAAGATACTGGTGAATGGAGCCCAATATAAACGGTTTGTAGAATATAGATATATATATCTATATACTGTCTTGTTCTTACCCTCTGTGTGTTCTGTTGCACCGTGGTGCTGATGGCGGTGTCTAGCTCTGACAGAGACGTGTCTGCTGAATCTTTGAGGGTGCTGTACTGCTCCTTCAGTCTTGTTAGCGCCCCCTGGAGGTTCTTCCTCTCCTCCGGGCTCAGACTCTCTCCTTTGTCTGCCAGCAGCTCCTCCACAGAGCGGATAGCCTCTGCAACGGCCTCCCCTTTGGCCTGGAGGTCCTTCTGTGATTCCTGGAGAAAAATTGATTCGGTCAAAGACGAAAAGATGTTCACCGAGCACATGATGGTGCATGAGATGTAAAGTGCCCTTTAGATTCTTCACGTGGCAATTACATTTTCTTACCTTTATTTTTTGTTGTTTCTCTTTCAAGACGTTCACGTCACCTGACTCTGCTCCACTTTTCTGACCGGCCAAAAAGCTGGCAGCTCCAGCCAGCCACATGGTGAGGCCTTCTAGTTTCTGAGTGCATTCGGCCTTCTGCTGTTGAACCACCTGAGATGAATAAATGAGGAAGAAAGAAAGGAAAAAGACCAAAAAAAAGAAAGAAAATGTGAGAAAAACTGAAATTGGCATGACTATCATAAGCCATTAACCTGGGTTATGTTTTGCATGTTTGATCCAACTATCAGTTTTTCACACTTTAGGCATATTTGACCCCGAAATAACACAATGGTTGTGTTGTGCACACTTTGCTAAGCTTTGAGCAGTTTGTGTCCAGAGATCACACACACACGCAGACACACATAAAGAACCTTCACATCAACATGTTGGTCAAGCAACAACAACAATACAGAGAGAAATCAAACAAATATTTGTTTATCGGCTGTTTTTCCTCTTCCTCCTCTGTACTCAGGGGGAGATGAGGAAAAACAGTGAAGCACTGTAGCCTGCAAGGCTTTTCTGCTAAACAATCTCTAGCCGTTACCGCCGTGACACAAGCGATTTCCTTCAGTGGCAATCTGGAACAGCAAGGCAAACAGGTTAATAAAACACATGTTACAGAGACATGCAGAGTAGCATAAAAAGCTTGTTAAGTAGGAGTGACGGTGGTGATACTGTTCATGTAAAGTGGCAAAGCATTTACAAACAGAGCAGCAGTGGGTTGCTATAGAAATATGAAATGATGAGTGCAGGTTTAAGGTGATGTATAATGGTACTACTAGTTTAATTTTGATGGAGATTAGCTTGTTTAGATCAGCCTTCTAAAGTTTGTAGTCTTAAATTAGTTTAATTTCATAGAACGTGCTTACTATGTTGTGTAGGAAAGCATGGCAAAAGTTCATAGCATGACAAATAAAGCTTTGAAATATACTGTTAAAGCAGAATTCTAAATGTATAAGTGAGAAAAAGCGAAGAATTTCAAACCAATCCAACTCAATCATCGTTTTCCAAACCTCTCTATCCCTCGCAATCTGCCTCTCTCTGTCCTGCCCCTCTTCTTTCAGTCTCTCCCTGCGCTGCCGATCCTCCTCCCTCTCCTTCTGGGCGGAGAGGGCATCAGCCCAGGCCTGAGCTTGTCCTGAGGCCAGGTGGAAGGCCCTCTGCAGCTGCTGGAGCTGACCCAGGAGCTGCCGACTCTGCTCGGGGGCCAGGTCCTGGGCCCGCTCTGAGATGAACACCTGGATGTCAAAGGCGGTGCCATTGACCTCACTGGAGCGAGCCGTCAGAGAGGCCTGGAGCTCCTTAAAGTAAAGAGACAGAAAAGAGTTAAATAGAGTACAAACATTTATTCATTTTTTCGTACTCTGAGCTAGCACGTACATACACCAACTATTCCAGTTTCATTGCTATCTATATTCTGAAGATTTTTACAGAGGGGTTGGTTCATATATAATTCAAAGCCTGATTTACTTAATCATTTATTTCTAAAATAAAAATGTGTTTCATGGCTTCATCCATTTGTGGATATATGGAAAAGGAGGTATCCAAAATGTACTGTATTTGAAACCTTTGACTTTAATATGTTACCAAAACAAAACAATCATTTTGAGCCCTGCTTGGTCCAATATTCTGAATTCGCTCCAGTAACGTATGGAAATTAACACATATTTAACAACAAAATGCCTCATTTGAAAACGTAGTATTTCAGAAAACTTTTAACTGTATTAATGTAAGAAATCAACTTAACAAGTTACAGGGTGACAGCTCTTAGTTTACCTTATTGACCTGTTACCTTCATGATATGCATAGCCACAATGTTAAATGGCTTTTGATTGAATTGAAAGTAGTTTAATTAGCATTAAGGAATAGTTTTGCAACTCTGACTTTGTATTTAAAGAGTAAAATAATGATATAATATAATTTTAAAAGAAGGATTAAACATTTTCTTCAGATCGGACAGAACTTACCTTGCAGATATTCAGCTGCTGAGTAAGCTGATCACTATCATCTTCTTTCTTTGCCGTGTCCATTTTATCCATCCCCGCCATTCCACCATTCATCTGAGCCTCTGTCTCCCTCAACCAAGAGAGCAGATTCTCTACTCGTCCTCCGAGGGACTTCTGCTCAGCTGTTATTGCCTCCTGATAAATGTCAGGGTGAATAAAATCAAACATCTACACTTAAGAAATTAAGTTTTTCTCGAACCAAAAAAGATAATCCTTCTAAATAACCTCTTCCAATTACTTTAATAAGAATGATGTTTCCGATTAACCTAAACAACAAATGAGCAACATTCTGGTTTACTCAAGACTGATATTTTTACCTTGTATGAGTCTCTATGGTCTCGTAGACTTTGCAGAATGCCCTCAGAAAGTGCTCGGGCAGCCTCATACCCACGGGCCAGGCTCCGCCCATCCTTCTCCATAGCCAATAGGAGCTGCGGAGGAACGTCTTTAGGTCTGGGCTTCAACAGTTCTTCAGCAGCCTCCACCTCTTTGTTGACTGCAGTCTCCAAGTCACGCAACTCAAGGTCCAGAGTCTAAGGGACAGATTAAGAAAAGAAAACAAAAGTTTACTTGATGCCAGTTGCTAAGAGGCTTATCCTTGAATCAGCTTTTTGGTCTAGGAACAAAGTACCCAACTGACACTGCAAAATAATTAAAGTGTCCAAAATGTACATTCATGTTGGTTGGCATCCCAGTAATATGACAGCACATCTCTATCAGGTAAGTATGCTCATTCTTTCACCTCAGACTGTGTGATGATGTCATCCAAGGCGATAAGGCTACGGCCGACAGACTGCTGTTGCTGCTGTTTGAGTCGGACCTCGATGTGTCTTACCATGGACACCAGGGCTACAATTTGCTGGTCATGCTCCAAGCACTCTTGCCGCATCAATGATGACTGTGAAAAAGGCAAAATATACAACAAAACATAATTAAACCTTTAAGCAGCAGACTGTTTCCTCTATAGTAATCTATATTGTTTACAAATCATTATCTACTTCCAGTGTTTTGATCCTTTGTCTCTAAGTTAAAGGATGATTAGTTTCCAACTGCTCCAAGAGACGTTTTAAGGAGTTTATTTCATTTAAGAAGTAAGATAATGTTTTCAAAACACAAAGGGTGTCTTTAAAGTTCAATTTATCAGAAATATTCACATTCCAGATCACCAAATTTGGAGATACATGGTTTGGACTGGACAACAGGGGGATGGAAAAGTAACATAAGCAGTCAGAGAAATGTAGCTGAGTATAAAGTACATTTGAGTCTAAAATGTAGTAGAGTAGTATTATAACATTGCATACAATGGAAATACTCAATTAAAAAACCTCAGATGTGTACTTAAATAAACATACTTAAACTCTACCAGTGGCTATCTTACCTTGCCGGTCATGGATGTCACCCCTTCTTTGTTTACTACGATATCTCGGCTCTCTCCGACATCATGCTCTCCTTCCCCCCAACTCTCAGAGGCTGAGTCAGACTCAGGGGCTCCAAGAGATTCAGACTCTGTTGAAGTATCTTCTGAGAGTGAAGGTGCTGATTCTTTACACTCAAGATGTTGCTGTTGGTCTTTTAGAGTGTTTGCTTTGGGAACATTGGTGCTATCAACTCCAGGTGGTTGGTTCCTTCTCTTCTTTCTGCTTTTCCCTACGGTTTTATCTGGTTGTGTTCCAAGAGCCACAGATTGACTTGGGGGTTGAATGTCTGGTTTGCATGTAACTGCTTTTTGAGTAATGTCTATGGATTGGCCAGCATTTTTGGGTTCTGATTGGGATTCTTCTTTACCTATAGATGTAACCCCTGCCGATTGTGTTTGTTCCTCGATGTTAGGATTGAGTTCTTCTGATTTACATAAATGTGTGGTACTGTGTTGACTTGTCTCAGCTGCTTTAACGTGAGTAACAGAAGTCCTCACTTCATTGGCCTTGTCACCAACTAAGGGTCTAGTCAGATCACTGGCCGACTGACTATCAGTTTGTATGTCCACCCCCTGCTCTGCTGTCAAGTCATCTAAATCTGATTTAGCCATTGCAGGTTTTGGGGTTGTTTGTGTGACTTCTGAATCCACTTTTTCATCGGGCAGTACCTTGTCTGTCTCAGCCTCTGTCAACTTAGGAATCTTGGACTTCTTGTTCTTCTTTTTCCGCTTGCTTTGCTGAGTTTCTTTAGACAAGACTGATGGAGCAGTATTAATTTCTTGTTCCCCAAAACCTCTGCCCTCCTCTCCCTTGGTTGAAGAAGCCTCACAAAGTTGGGTCTCCTTACCAGAAAGTTTCTCTACAGTCTCATCCTCTGGGACCATCTTCTCTTCTGCACTCTCTTTTGGTGAACCATCGATTCTCTTGCCAGCATCATCTCTGACACCATGACTCTCCACTACATCAGCTTTAGTTGGTTGAGTTTGTGACTTTACAGTCTTGCCTTGACTCCCCACCTCCTTGCGTAGCGCCTGCAGCTCCTCGGCAGCCTGCTTTTCAGTCACTCCTTTTTCAAACACCTTTTTAAGAATGCTCTCTTTGGCTTTCATTAGCAAGGCTGCTTTCTCGTTGTTTGGTAGAGTAGATTTCTGAGGCAATTCTTGCTCCTTCCCTTTCTTGACCTCCTGACTGCTCTCTGGTTGTTCTGGTTGCTGATGGACTGACACCCTATTTTCAATTTTTTCTTTCTGCTCCTCTCTTTTGCTCTCCTCTTTCATATCATCATTTTCTGCATCCTTTGATAATGTCCTTTTTAATGTATCCTTCTCTGCCTCAACAGTATGTTCTGTGAATTGCTGAGTGGTTTGAACTGATTCCTGTTCCTGTTTGACCAATTCATTTTCAGATTCAGTCTTTCCAATCTTTGATTCACTTTCTAAATGGGAAGGCCCAGTAGAATCTGCCGGACCATGAATCTTTGATTTCTTACATTTGTCTTGTGTTGCAAGCTTCTCTGAGACCACTTCAGCAGTCTCAGGAGGCCCTTGAATATGTGTATCAGCTTGATGAATTTGAGAAGAATGTTTTATCTCTTGAGGGTGTGTTTCTCTCTCTGCTTCTTTACCCTTTCCATTCTTTTTATTTTTCCTCTTTTTCTTGCTTTTGCTTTCTGTGTCTTTGGATAGAGAGGTCATTAACTGTTCTGACTGCTCACTATCAGGGCTACATTCTATATCTACCGGTTTGTCTTTCTCTACCACTACCTTCTTATCCACAACATCTTCTCTCTTTGTTGCCACACCACTCTTTCCGTAATCCTCTTCACTCAATGTTGATACTTCAATAAAATCTTTGCTTTCTCTGTCATCTTTAACTTCGGCTGCTGGGTTTCCATCTTTAGAATCACTATGGGCCATTGATGTGATCTCATCACTGGGTCCACTCTTCTTTTTCCCTACTTTCACAGGTTCCCCATCTGACTTTAAAACAGCAGCTCCTTTTATGACCTCTGCCTGTGAGTTTTTGTCAATATCATGTTCATGTGCCTCAATGGTTTCTACAACAGAACCTTTGAAAATATTTTCTTTTTGTTTATCATGAGTCTCAATTGCACCTATTTGCATACTTTTCTGCTTGGGACGAGGCTTTGATTGTTTGACGTTTGTCTGTGGTACAATCTCTTCTATTGCTTCCTGTATTCTTTTCTCAACATTAGTTGCAAATTTACACAAGAGGTCTATGGACTGGTCTGGCCCAATTGAAGCCTTTTCTTCCACAGACACCTGCACTTTTTCTTCTTCAGTAGAAGGATGGCACGGCAGTGACTGGTCTGGGATTATGGAGGTGAATGTCTTTCCATTTTCCTCTGTAATTCCTAAACCTTGCATTGAAAATGGAGATCTTGAAGTCCCCTCAGTAATTACACCTGACCAATTTGTTGGACTATCAGGGCTTGAAACTGACAATATAACAGCAGGGCTGTATGTACCGCTTGATGTGGCAACAGATGTATCGCTACCTTCATTAACCTCCAGTGCAAAAGAAGCCAATTTCTCCTGAATCTCTAAAGCTACGTCATTAGGTATCAGTCGTTTCGCAATGGCCTCGTTGAGAGAAGACACTTGTTGTCCAGTTGCAGGATCAACCAAGCCTCCTTTCAAAAACTGGTTGGTGGCAATTGTTCTGACCATACTGTCTTCAATTAAACCTCTTTCGCAGGCTTCAGATAGGGGAAGCCTTTCTCCAGTTCTGATATCAATGATCCCTCCACTGTCTGCCTGGCTCTGAAGCAGCCTCAATGCTGGAACTGGGTCAACCTTTTTTGATGCAACGGCTTCAGGAAGGGTCAAGCTGTCTCCGGTTTCCTCATCCTGAACACCTCTGAATAGTTTCACCTCCAAGAAACGTTTGCCTGTTTCAATATCTATTTTACCCTGGTTTACAAGCTCTGAATAAGGCACAATGCGTGCAGTTTCAGGGTCAAGCACTCCTTGTGCTACAGCAGAAGAAGCCATGGTTTCACTAGCAATATTCTCACCTAAAAGACCCATAGAAACAGCCTCTGTCAATGTCAGTTTACATCCAGACTCGGGGTCTAAAATGGCTCCTGTCGATGCCTGTAAAACAACTGCTTCTAGGTGGGATGAAGAGCTGACTTTTCCTTGGTAGACCCACTCTAGTTCTTCAAGCCCAGGAGCAATGGAGCGATCCACTAGACCTCTATCTACAGCATCAGGGACTGAAAGCCTCATACCTGAAGCATGATGTATTACACCACCCTCAGCCACCTGCCTTGCCAACACTTGATAAACATCCTCAGATCTAATTAACCCTTTCTGGATTGCCTGCTCCAGAGGCACTGCAGACTTGGACTCTGGGTCAATAACACCTTCCATCTGTAGCTGTAAACTGGCTTTAGTAAGGGTTGTTGTTGAATCTGAATCCCTTCCTTTGTAAGCCTTCTCTAGTGCCAACAATTCTTCTCTTTGGTTCTCATCAATCAATCCCATTTTCGCTGCTAGAGTGACAGAAACTTTCTTATCCCTTAGAAGGTCAACAATCCCTCCAGACGCCACCTGGGCTTCTAGAAGTCGAGCAGCTGTGTTAGGGTCAATCAGCCCTCCCTGAGCAGCCTGCCTTACCCCACAGATCTGTCTTTTTTCCACATCCACAACCCCTGAAAGGGTTTTATCTGACTTCAGGACACTCCACATTAGATCTTCATCTAGTAAACCCTCCTGCAAGACATCATCCATGCTAAGTGATTCACCGCTGCTGGCATCTAGAAAACCTCCAAACAGACCTGCCTGGGCCATTAATTTAACTGCCGTGTGACCGGGAAGGACACCCTGGGCTACTGCCTCATCTGGGAGAAGCCTTTCCCCTTCCTCTGTCATCAGACCTCCCTGTTTGAGCTCTAGGACTAACTTTGACAGTTCAGCATCCTCCCCTTCCATCTCCCCTGCTGAATTTTCATCAAACTCCTTAGCATGCTTTGAGTCAGTGTCTTTTTTAGGCAATGTTATATTTTGTGTAGTCCTTTCTGATTCAGTCTGGAACATTTTATATCTTTTTCATTGTCACATTGTTTTGGTTTAACATCTTCATTTGTTTTTTCTCTCAGTGGGAGTTGTTCTTTCATTGTTTTGAGTGGCTCTGTAGTTGTTTTTCTAGCTACTGTTGAGGTTGTACTGGTGTCTTGACCAGCCATATCCCTGGGTTTGAACTCAATTACTTCAAGCTGTTTTTGACCTTTAATGTTTTTAGCTGAAGCGATCAAAGCTTCATGATCAGACATGTCTTTCTTTTGAGCTTTAGCATTTTTATCCACACCCTTTTCATTTTTTGCTGCTTTAGCACTCCCTACAACAACTGATGGTTTATGGAGCAATTTATTGTCATTCTTTCCATTATACCTTTCTTGTAGACTTTCTGTGCTAATTATCACAGCTTTTTCACTCTCGACTACTTTAGAACTTTTTTCTACACTCACCCCTTCATCTTCTGAACTGAACTCACTCTCCATTTGCAGCTTCCCCTGCTCATCTGTAGTCAACGTGCTTTCATATACAGAGTCTCCAGCAACCAGTTGAGTAGCTTTGACTGACTCTACCAGCTCAGGGTCAAGCAGCACCAATCGCTTTCCAGAATGGGCATCCACATAGCTGTGAGTCATGAGGTGAAGCAGCAGTTTTTGTTTTGCTTGTTCTTCAGGATTCATTCCATGTTTAAGTGCTGTTTCCAAGTAAACGACTGAAGGAGAGGTTGAAAGTGTTGGAGATGATGGAGGTGGAGAGGAGCTTGTGGAACCCAAGCTCAAGCGGTTAAGGGATGGGATACCTGACTGGTTCATGCTGGAAAGAACATCTGGGATGCGGATGTCCTTGAGAAAACTGACCACACTGTGCTCAAGGGCATCTTCAGCAGCCTGGTTTAGGGGAAGGACCTGGAGGTTTTCAGGGTTGTACAAAGCCCCAATGGTATGTCGCTTCCTTAAGATGTTTCTAGACAGTTCTCCTGAGATAACTCCTTGTTGAATAGCTTCAACAATTGGCAGGATTTCTCCGGATTCAGGCCAGAGTATACCCTTGAAAGCCCAAAGAGACTCAAGGACTAACAGAGCCAAACGAGGAGAGAGAAGATCTCTGTGAATGCTCTCTTCCAAGTTCAGCCGTTCTCTAGTGTAAGGGTCTAGAATTCCACCATTTTGCAACTGACGTGCTAACATGTCACAGGCTAGATCTTGTCCCATAAGCCCATGGCGAACAGCCTCATCAATTGTCATCCGGTGGCCAGATCGTGGGTCAGCAATACCACCGGACAGGAGTTGAGCTTCAAGAAGTCTTACAGTTACTTTCCGATCAATCAGACCTTCCTGGACTGCACGGAATATGCCAACTTTTCTTCCGGACTGGAGGCAAACAGTTCCTCCGGGTTGCTGTTTGACAGGGAGTAGAGGAGACCAGAGTGGTCATTTTTGACACATCGCTGTTGAAGCTCATTCAGATTTACATTTTCTGCTGTGTTTGGATCAATCAGCTCTTTATTATGTTGTCTTGAATGGAGTTTGGAAAGGGTTCTGGGAGTCAAGAGTCTCTTGTCGTCTGCTTGCTCTAAACTCATAAGTTCTCCGACTGAGTTTCTCAAGCCTCCAGTGTTTAACTGGAGTTCTAAAATGCGAAGTCCCACCTCCTCTCCGATGAGCCCAAATTCAATGGCTGTGGCTACTGGCAACACAATTTGTTTTTGGTCATATGTAGACTTAGTATTTTCCACCAACAGCAAGGCAGTTTCTAGCTCAGAAAGGGATTGTCTATAATGGGTGTCAATTAAACCTTGAGCTAGACCTTGTTCCAGTGAAAGATTGACAGGGGAGTCAGGCTTAAGGAGCCCACCCATAACGAGCTGGGCCTCAAGCAGTACATGGCAGGTGTCCTGGTCAATAAGGCCTCGTTGGGCTGCTTTGAACACTGGGAATGTTTCCACTGTTCCCAAGTCAATTACTCCAGCAATGGCAATTTGATTCTAAAAAAAAAAAAGAAAAACAGAATTTCAGTTGACATTTATTTTCGCAATGAGCAATGTGTTATGAAAACTTAAGACAGCAAATGTACTACATTATGTTACAAGTTTATTATATAATATATAATGAAGAAAATTAGGTGGTAGAATCGGAAAAAGTTAGAAAACCCACTTGCCACAAAAACATAAACAAGGATAAAATTAAAAAACTGAAATTGTTTTGGTTGGCATGATACTTCTAAGTTTATGTTATAGGAATCTGAATGTTTTTTTTCCAGTTTTTGGATATCTTTTTTATATAACGAAGCGCTTTAATACTTACCACTACTATTCTAAAACAAGCACTAAGCATGCAACAAAGCAACTAGAAACAAAAAAGGCAGGACAATACAGCAATATTCAGAAGTATAGTAGAATAGAATTGTGAAAAAAACGTACATGCAACAGTAATAGAGAAAGCGAGCACTACTTACCGTGAGGGATTGTCCCGTGGCACACACATTAATAGGCCAGCTTATGGCTCGGCAGAGCGAGGCGCGACAGGTGAGAAGCTGGTTGTTAGCATTCGGCATGCCACTCTTCATTATGACATCTATCACTGCACTGACACTAAAACCTCCTGTTGACTTTAATTTAGACTAGTAAAGCCTCAAATATCAACTATGGCACGGTGAAATTGAAACTAACAAAGGCCAAATTGTCTATATGACAATATATCCCAACAAACACCATTTTGTATGTATGTTTAACACTTTAGTTGCACAGATGCCTGATACTGTTATTGAAATTAAACGATGATTCACATTAGATTGTGCTGTAGCTATTCATTGTCATTGGCAAGGCACTTTAAAAGTGTTGTCCAGTGAGACACATTATGGCTTTGTACATAACTAAAAAGTAACCCGATATGCAGATTAAGCGTGTTTATAAATGTCTGGTTTTCTTTTCCACATCTCGTTCTGATCCTTGGCTCAGACCTCAGACGTTTTGGCTGCTGTTAGTGGTTTTTAAGCAAAATGCTGGTTGAAAGTTTCACACATAGTATGCATTAGAACAAACACATAAATTCACACACACACGTGATCTGGACACAACATGCTCAAATGGTGAAGTGTTTTTTGTGCATAGCTGGCCTCTGGTGCACTCAGTGAGCATTTTTTTTACAACATACAAGTTCCCTGTAAAAACAGCTTTCACATAGTAATCCATTATAAGGTGCAGCTTTCAGGACATATTGATCATCATCAAGGATTCCTTGAAACCTGATATTCTCACACACATTTAAACCTTTTTTGACCGATGTTGGATTTAAGGAAACATTGTTTGACAAACTGAAAACTGACTGTGGATGTGTGATTGATTGACTGTACATGGTGGTAAAAATAATAATAAAATGTAATGCTTTTACTTTATGTTGCATAATTTAACTACAACATAAAGAAAAGTAGCATGATACTATTTTGAGACTAAAGAAATGAAAGTGAAACATAAAAGGTGCATCTAATTTCTGACCAAAAACAATTCTAATGATGGATCTGCAAAAAGCGGAGCTCTACAGCTTCTAGCTAACTGCTAGCATGACTTGGCAGCGCTGCTCCAGTGCGGCACCACTAAGGCCATGTGTTAACCATGTTAGCAGTTCAGCAGATGTGTTTTCTGATGACAATGACGATGAAGATGACAAAAACTAGGAATGGTATAGGTAATGAAATGACTGCAGGCTTTTAGGAGAGTGAAACACTCCATGCTAAGGCCCAATTCAGACAGTGTTATCCAGTGAATTCTATTTTACCCCTCTGTGTCAACGTTACCACTTCATTTAAACACTTAACAACAAATTGGTCTGCAGAGTACAGCATATTTCAACGTCTATTAACTAAAGTTCCAAAAATATAAAACACTATTTCTAATCATCTGAATACATGTCTGAAAAGGGTCTGTGATGTTTGTTAAACCAAGTCAATGAGTGATACTCGTCAACAGTGGTGATGTTTGTCAAAATGCTCTGTGAACACACAACATGCTGTACGACACACACACTCCTGCTGGCCCATACTTGAACTTGTGCTTAGCTTGCAAGCAATTTCACACTCACAGGAACATGTTTCACATTTACATTTTGAAAAGCTTGCGAAACCCCTGAAGAGAACACTATTGTCACAAATCGGCATTCCAACTTGGCCCGTCCCTCCAACCAATATACCTTTCTTTCCTCCTCTTTGGCCAGTTGCTGCTCCAGTTGCTGCAGCTGCTGGGAGGAGCTGGTACACAGCTGGTTGTAGGTGGACATCAGCTGGTCCAGCTGAGCCTCCACATTGGCGCGCTCCTCTGGGGACAGCCTGGAGAGCACACGGGGAGGTTAGAGCATGTGGGATTAAGGTGTTTATAGTGTGATGATGTGAACAAATATTTCATTATTGGGTCATCCTTTTGAGTTCTTTCTAGAAACACAAATGTGTAGGTACTAGCTCTAGTTCTGTTTTAACCACAACTTGGTTTTAAAAAAGCACCAAAAAATGTAAGTCCATACATACAACACACTTTCCCCTGACCCTTCATTCAATTCCCCAAATTTACCAAACTTGAATAAAAATATCCAGAGTCTGACGTCTTAACTCAGAATTTCCATGACATTCAACTAAATGAGCATGCACTGTTTGAATAGGTTGTGAGTGTCCCGGTGTTTTGCATTTTACCATATAAAAGGGTACAAAGGGAATGTCAAACAGTGTGTGTACTGAATGAGTTGTCTGTTCAATGTGTGTGTCCATCTGATCCAAACTTACTTGCTGGCCTGTTTTGACAGCAGGAAGACCTGAGTGCTCCTTATGGCTTCTGCCACTTCATCTTTCTTAGCTGCCAGCTGTTCACTGATGGCCTTCAGAAGAACACAAACGCATGATGCACTTAGTAAGAACAACTTGGATCAACTGCCATTTTAACATGTTAGTTAAACAGCTAAATACATTTTATTCACAAGGAAACACTATCCCTTAAACTTATTTACCAAAAGGCTTTGTTGGATATTCAATTTTGAAATTAAATGAATAAACTGTGTTGTTATAACAACGTTGTTATTGCAAAATGAACCCAACAGGTGTCCTGGTCACCTTGCGGGAAATCATTATGCACCGGCTCGCAAAAATGCAAATTGTCTTTAGCTTAATGTGTATAATATATGATAATAAGAATATGATGATAAAAAATAACAAGCTTTTTGCTGTACCTGCTGAGCAGCAAGTGAGGACTCGGCGTTGGGGCCCCCGGTCCGTCCCTGGAGGCCCTTGACCCAGCCAAGCAGGTCGGAAACCTGCCCAACCCTCGCCTGCTTCTCCTCCTCCACCTCTTTCTGCTCGGAATAAAAACATTTACTTACTAAATAAATCATTAAAAAACAATTATTGAAACTTTTTTCTCTAGCTATTAAACAGAAATGTTTCTTTTTTTGAAGCTCCAGTGATATAATATGACAAAAAAGTCCCACCTCTTCTTCTTCTAGTCTTCTCAAAGCATCGCTGATGTATTTCACATGCTGCGTTGTCAAGGTGACCAAGGCTGTGTAGCGTGTGCGCAAGTCCATGAACTGCAGAGAAACAGCCAGAAACAATTACAAGGGATCTGTGATGGACTGGCTCTGATAGAATCATTGTTCTAATATTCAATAATGTAGCAATATTAATAACATCTGACGGTCCAGCCTCACCTCATGTGTGATGGCGTCAGAGGAAGAGTGCATCCTCCTCCTCTTGACAGGGGACTTTTGTGTAGATTCTACAAAGGCTCTGTAGGTCATCAGCTGCATCTCATAATCCTACACACACATGGTGGGACACAAGTCAGTAAGAGAGTGGCTAGGCAACCATCATTTACTAGAGAGAGTATTACATTGTTTAAAAATATATACAACTTTTATTTATTGACGCATTTCATCCTTGTAGACAATAGTGAAATGAAGGAAAGAAAACTTATAAATACCAAACTTAACAAAAAAAAATCAATGATAATAAAAATAAGGAAAGCAGATAATTCTTTTTAAATACTTGAAATAAAACTAATATTTTTTATTATATTTTGTAAAGTGACACTCACATACTTGACACATTGTGTATGATATAAAAACAGAAAGAGTCTCCTACCTTCACTAAGGTGCAGTACTGTTTGGAGTGAGTCTGGCACTCGTCTAGTTTGGTCTGGTTCTGTTCGATCTCAGCTACTAATGCCTGAAGAAGCCAAACAAAATCATATTGTTATACAAGACTGTTGGGTTCAATGTGTCAGTGTTTTAAAGTAATGTCATCAGTGTTACTGACCGTCTGCTGGGCCAGTTGTTCCGACAGCGCCTTGCTGTCCGTCTGTCCGGGATGTGTGTTCTCTTGTCTCTTTGTCGTTTCTTCGATCCAGTTGATGAGAGCAGAGTGTCCATCTCTGTACTGCTGCAGGGCCGAGCCCACAGACTCTAGATCTGTCCGTCTGCAATAGGAACACATGGACCGTCAGAACATGTAACAAACATGCTTATTGTACATATAAACATACATGTAGTATAAGCCTTTGTTCTGTTATCTCAATGTTTCTAAATAATTAAAGATAATTATACACGGTAGTGATGGGATATTTGAAGTGAATTTGCATTATTGGGATAGTTGTGAATATTGTGCTCTCACAGTTGAAACGTTTTTCCTCCTTAATGCATGCATGAGGAAGTTATTGTTTATGATTACTTTATTTAAGATTGTTTGATGGGTTGTTTTTTTAAATAAAACAATGTGTCGTATCTGTGACGCAATACAAATATTTGTTTCTTATCAAGTGTCAGGTAAAGTCATTTTAATATTTTTTCTTACATTTTAAGAGTTTTGAACATGTTTGGATAAGTATGTTCAAGTACATATAGTACATCACAATTCTTTTGGACCAGATAATCCTGACATGAATTTTGATGTGCGTTTGCCTTGTACACGGTCATACATTTTTTCCAAGATTCAAGAACTTTCTTATAATACAAGATTCAATTTCAACCTTTACATTCTTCTCCTTTTACTCTTCTCATCCTCTAATCTTTTCCTTTACCCCAACACCTTCACTCGGTGTTGCTCACCGTGTGTCCATCTGTCTCTTGACTCCGCTCCACCTGTCTGTCATCTGATTGGCTCTCTCCTGGAGGCGTTCCAGCTCGGGGCTGCGGTCGGGGTGTAGCCTGCTGAGCTGAGACCCAGCTTCTTTGGCACAAGCTACCTCCGTCTGCAGGGACTGGAAGAAGCCCTCCTGATCCACGAAATCATCCTGCCACTTCTGGATTGAGAAATCAGGAAAAGGATGCAGAACAAAGGTTAGAGTCTATAGATTCACCACATGAGCCTTAAGGAGAGTTTAGGCGATATTTATTATGCATCACTTACCCCTAGTTGGTCTCTGAGGTTCTTAATGGCCGTTGTGTCTGCAGGAACAATGTCCTCTTCACTTAGTCTGCTCTCATTATTCCTGACCTGGCTTTCTGCTTCCTCCAGGCTCCGCATCAGGACTTCTACAGTTTTTAACCTGACGAGATAAAAACATGTTGTAAATGAAACTTTTTTTTTTTTTGAGTGAACCAATTAACAGAAGAAGAAAAGGCTCACTTACTTTTCTAGGTATACAGAGGAGAGGTTGTGCAGTTTGTCTGTCTTCTCCACGGCCTGATTGAGTTCAGCGCGGAGGACAGGGATGCTGGAAGACGTCGGCTTCTCGTCGAAGAAACTGACACAGCGCCGGGACACGTCGCCCAAACTGGAGCGAATGGAGTCCAATTCTGACTGCAGCTTCTGTACAAAAATGGGATTTTAAGGAAGCCGTTACAAATAAAGACCCAAATGAGGTGTCCTACCTCCACAGTGCAGTCTAATAGGTAGATGGAGTTATACCCCATTAAAAGATAAAAAAAGGCTCCAGTTGTGGTGCAGCTTTTTTCTTTATAGTTTCCTTCATTTCAATGTTTAGTTTAAACTACGGAAGCCCTGAGAGGTAAATGAGAAAAAGAAAAATGTGGTGATCTATTTTGCTAAGTCTGACTCAAATTACGTTCCGTTTATCACTGAAGAAAAGGTCATTGGTTCCAAAAAACACTTTCAAAACTTTATTTATCCACCCATTTTGATAACATAAATACATTTTGCAACATGCAAAAAATACTTTCTTTCTTCACAGAATTCAGGAAATTAAATGAAATATTATCATGGTCCCTTTTTTCTCTATCTGTTCTTAATTCATATAAAAAAAGAGAAAAATAATTAAATCAGACTTAGAAAAAACAGATCACCAAAATTATTTCTTTCTCAACCACCTCTAGGCCTCCGTAGAATTCTCTACACAATGCTTAAAATACATCAACTTATTAAGCTCAATATCAACGTCATAAAGGGGTGTTATTGCTCGTAGGAACCAGCAGATGGGGCTCACACTGACCTCCTGCTCTGCTATCTGGACAGTGTTGTCACCGCTGTCGCCTGACAGCCGGCTGGGGGGTGGAGTCTGAATCCCCCTCATCAGTCTCTGCTCGGCGTCATTCAGCTGCAGGGTGATGTTCTGCAGCTCCGACAGGTAGGAACGAGACACCGACTCATCCTTCTCCACTGAGGGAGAGAAGAGAAAGGGGAGTTAATTTGGGCATGAGCACAAACGCTGCATTCATTTGCTTTAACAAATACCACAGTACTTGAGTAAATGTATGTATTTGTCTCACCGGTCTCCATGTTGAGCAGCAGGTCCTGGCAGTGCTGCTGGGCCTGCTGAACCTCCTTCTCCAACTTTTGTCTTTCTCCCGCGGTGAACAAGGAGCTCTCTTTGCTGTCAGACTGGAAATCGGACATCTGGGACTCCAGGTGATCTAGGACCTGCTGCCGCTCTGATGGAGACTGACAACGCACCTGAAAGGACGAACACAGAGGGATGACGTGAGTGAAAAGGACATTAGAAAAGGAGCAAAGACAACCAAACAACAGGGTGAAAAGAGCCTCACCATGTCCAGGTTCCATCCAGAGACGGTCCGGATGTCTTTGAGCAGGTAGTGCCAGGACACCACGCTCTTCATGTTCACATGCAGCTGATGCCACAGAGACATGACCTTCTGGTACAGCTGCTCTGCCCTACACACACACACACACACACACACACACACACACACACACACACACACACACACACACACACACACACACACACACACACACACACACACACACACACACACACACACACACACACACACACACACACACACACACACACACACACACACACACACACACACACACACACACACACACACACACATTGAGGTGAAAACTGTTCTGAAAAAGTGACTTACTGTACAAACTACTGGCAAAACACTCAATATGAACAGGGTCTGGAGTAATACTGCATGAAAGGGTTTCTGTGGTTCTTTAGTTTGATATTGATTCTCTTTATTTTCTTGTTGAGTCCTGAGTTTTTCTATTTAATGTACTTAGTTGAGTCTGTGTTTTGTACCTGTCTCTTGTGTATTTGTGTTCAGTTTTACTTATTTTTAAAGGCCCATCTGGGGACTGGCATTGCACATTTAACTGGCTTAGGCTGGAGTGGCTTTTTGTAGAAACTGGCCTCCAGTGGTTTGGAGTTTGAAATTGTGTTTGTTTTAAAGGTCCTTTGCCATTAACTTGTTATTTGAAAGTTGCTTTACTTATTACATTTTATAATTACTCATAATTACATGTCTATGGCACAGAACATTCTGTACTGTTCCATGGGCCCTACCAATCAAAATGCTTTCCCATGTAATAATTTTAGCTACTGACCAAAAACCTCACTTCATCAACAACACTCGTATGTGCTCCATGTACTGCTTCACATTATGTCTCACCTGCCGGCTGTCTCCATGGCCTCCTGGTTGGGGGGTGGGACGGTGAAACACACCGAGGGGACCATGGCCTCGTTCCCTGTCGTACTGATCACTTTCCACTTGGTCCTCTGGGAGTTGTCCTCCAGCACACACTCCTCTCCCCGGGTTATTGTGATCTGAGAGGGGGAAGGGGTTCGGGACGGATAGAAACAGGAAAGAGAGGGTGATGGATGAACAGGGGATGGAAGGAATGGAATGACGGGTTTTAGGAGTGAGGAACAGATGGAGAGAGCAAATTGATGTTAAAAAGAATGATGACAGAGGTAGGACGACAAAATGAATTGAGGAGAGTTGAAATGAAAAAGAGGGGGAGAGAAGAGAGAAGTGAAAACATGTCAACCAAAAGCTGGAAGCAACAAACTCATAATGCAACACAAGATGCAAACATTCATGATTTTCATGAAGTTGGCAGAAGCCCAAAAATGATATGACAAAGAGACCTTTGACACGTGTGGAGCGAAAGCTTCTTTTAAACTCTAAAGTGAAAGCTTTTATTTTAGAACATTCTTCAAACTGAGGTTTAATGATACCTGGGCTGGGTTCCATAACGTCCCCAACAAGGGAGACTGCATTACTGAGCTGGTGAAACCCAGCACAGGGCACAAACAGAGAGTTTGGGATTAGAATTTTAGTGTTTGATAAACACAAGACAAAGCAATTACTGTGGGGAAAGTTTAAGGAATGCACATAGAAAGGCTACAGCTGAACTGCCTCCCACCCACCACCCTCTCTCACCCCTTCCCTGCACACACACAGCATCGATACATCAATAATGCAAAGCTAAGCACACACAGGAAATACATGGGATGTAAATTTAAGCACAAAGCTGTGAGTGACTTGTTAGTGTCTGAATGACTGAATAAGCCTCAAAGGCATTTTAAATTCAGTTCAGCTCACTGATGCCACCTGCCCCTATCACCGCTGATGCCAGACCTGTGACTGCATGTCAACTTCCACCTTTCATCTTTTGAGCTGTCAGTATGGAAGTATTAGTACGTACAAGAGGAGGGGAAACGAGTTGAGGACACACAAAGAAGAAACAATATGTTTGTGTCTGCCTCCTATCTCTAAAGTATAATTTCCTTCCTATTTAATATATGTTGATTCATTCTCAGGCATTCCAATACCCATATCATAGTTTTGAGCATGCACAATTGTTTAGTAAGCTCAAATACATAGTTTGTTAAATGCAGAAGGCCCAAAAAGACATACTGCATCTGTTTGCGTTTTGCTACGCAAGATAGCATGCTTTTCTGAACCACAATTGACGATTGTGTTCCAAACTCAAGACTTATTCATTTTACACGCGACAGATTTCATGTTGTGGATATAGGACAAAAGGGGTTAAAGCGTAATGTCATGACAAAGTAGTATGTCCAAATTGTACACATATTAGTTGTAAAAGTACATACTCTTTAGGGGAGCTGCAGTATGTACTTAAGTAAAGAAGAAAAAGTCATTGTCTTTAGTTTTTGGCACATTTTTAGATGTCCTGTTACCACAATTCTGCTATATAGTGCCAGTAAGACACAACAAGTGTGCAACACAAAGATCTGATCCATGTGGTGACTTTTTGTCATTAGATATCGAAAAATAACCACAACTGAACAGATGGAGTCTAGACTAGGCCCCCTATTTAATTTTCTGTTGTTGTTCCAAGGTAAAACGTTTCCATGAATGAAAGGTACAAGGACACTTTAATGTTATTCCAAAACGCCTAAAGCAGGTGTCAAACTCACAGTGACCTCATGTCACATTACTGACAGTTCAACCTGACATCAGCTGATAAGAAAGGAGCATCAGGGCAGTGCGGTGTGTGTGCAGTGTTAGAATCGGAGGTGAGAGAGAATATAGGCAGCTATACCTGAACGTTTGTCTTGTCAGCCCAGCCGACAGACGAGAGGAGGAGGAGGAAGGAGAAGGAGGAGGGAGTGAAGTAGGAAAGGTAAAAAAAGGTACATGAGGATATGGAGAAAGAGGAGGAGACACAGGAAAGTGAAGGAGAGAAATATTACTTTTTTGCACACGGCTTTTCTTTAGCAGAACTTTCAGCTCTGTTGCATCACCCTTGCTTTTAAAGATCAGTGATGCAGGACCAAACCCCCTTCTTTCCTCACCTGGATACAACACCTCTCATACAGTATGCTTCAATGAACTAACTGACCCAGAGGACTCCAGCACAGCTATAAATAGCAGCATGTCCATGTTGCCTGGGTGCTAGGTGCTGCTTTTCAACTGTGTCCGCAAAGGGGAGGAGACAGATTTATAATTCATCGCATTTGAGATTCCATGAGGGCATCACAGCTGAGATAGAGAGGCTGGTCTATGTGTGGTATGCAAAATAATCATTGCACAACTTAAACGTTCTTCTTGTTCATCACCTTTTTAGCTTCCAGGTGGCTATTTTAGGGGATTTCAACTAGATTCAGTCATTTATAAAAATAAAAAAACAACCACAAAAGCCCAAGAACATGTATTGTGAAAACTCAATTAAATCTGGATTATATTCATTAAGCTCCTTTAGCTTCCAAATTAAACGCTGCTCTTTGTACTCGCCAGTTAAAATGGAGAGGAAACCATTTAAAAAAACGCCGCTGTAGTCTTTTCATTAATATGGACCTCCTAGGCTGAGAAAATCATTTGTGTAGACGTGCTCATTAATCTGACAACAAGAAAAAAGTAAATGTCACAGCATGAAGGAAGGAGCTAAAATAGAACAGTTACAAAGTGGATGTGGAAGGGGGCTTGGAGAGGAAGTGCAAGGTGGGTAGTGGAGGTTAAAACAATAGAGTGGGTGGGGGTAAATGGGGAGCTGGCTTTTATACACACAGTTTGTCTCAACATTTCCTGGAAAAAAAGGGAAATCAAGCTTCTACAATTTCTTTTTAGGTTTTCAGTATGAAAAACGTACACCCGCACACGTCGGTGAGGAGTAATATTTGGAGGCTCCCATACCTCTATCTGCCTGTAGTCGCAGATGGCTCTGATGGGTGTCGTGGCTCCCAGGGTGCTCTCTGCGTTGCGTGGCCGGAGCTGCACCACGGTCTTGGCGCGGCCCACCAGGCTCGCCACTGTGCTGCGGTACTCGATCAGCTGCTCCTTCTCCTCCTGCAGGACAGGGGGCATGTCAATCACTTCCTGTAGTATTCGGTCACAGTTACAATGTATCATTGGACCAATCCTTTTAAAAGGGTTAATAGTCCATCCATCATTTTGTAAGTTAGTTATCGATGGCAGTCTAATTCATCAAGCTGTGAGCCCCATTATCAGTCAGTGTCACTCGTATAGCTTGATTTTATAGATAACCAATACAGTATAGCTAAATATGTTTTCCTGAACGGCTTTAAGGAATCCTTAAGAGGTTATCCTACTTCCTAGGTCTGATTTAAATTGTTTTCTCTACATGTGCAAAAAGAGTGTGTTTGTTGTTGTAATACTCATGTTGGCCACAAGAGGCTTACATGCACAAATACCCCATGCTTGAACAGGACTAAATCCATGTGAGTTTAAAATGTTGACCTGATGATGGCGCTTGATGAAAAGTAAATGGATAACCAACATTACTGGAATCAATTCTAAAAGGACTACAATTGTTAGTACAAAATGTCCTGGCAATCCATCTGATATTGGGACCAAAATAAAATAATCCATTTTATATTTAGGATTTATCTTCTAAGGGCCAGGACAAAATTCATAGAATCCAACATTTCTTTTCTAATTTATTACCGTATATCTTCCTATAATTATTACTAATTTTTCACAATAACCTGCCTGTATTCAATTAAAAACATTATATATTTCTTTTTAAAATATAGTGAATTGTCTTCCAATTTTGTTGCATATTAGCCTGTTGCCCCTGAGAGGAGTGGACTTGCTGATTCAGATGCTTGTGTTAGCTGGGGCGCTAACCATAAATAATTTAAAAGGTGTGCTCTTCACCCTGACCCAGCAGAGAGGGTCATTAAGCATTCATTATAGAGAGACAGGTAGGGAGGTGTGGACAGAAAGAGAGGGATTGAGGGAGGCCTGTGTAAATAACTTATACATTAGGCTATACAGACTGAATTTCTCATGAAGATGGCAGTCGCTGCAAGTCAGCTCTACTGTAACAAGCCAAATGACAATCTAGGGAAAGAATGTCAAATTAATTATCAACCCGTGAACAGTTTCATTAGCAGAGTCATTTCAGGAATGATGACGCTGTTATTTCATTTAGACGGACATTTGTCTTTGCTTAATTTATCTTTGTTGACAGCAAGCACTAATTAAATCATATGTGAAGAAGAGAAAGGGCTAACAGCATCACCTAAACCCTGATCTCTGCCTGAAAGGTATTGAAACAGCTGATTTAATATCATCTCTTCTCAGATTTTATGAAAGTCAAACAAAAGGTCCAGCTGTTTGTTTTTTGGTGTGATTCAGTAGCAGTGTCCAGCATCAGCTTCACCTTCACAGGGCGTAATGGAGCACAGGACACTGATCTACACCGTTAGATAGCATTTGGAAATAGACACATACTGAACAATGCTGGCTGCACACATGTCTGTGAAAAGAGCATCTGTTTGTGACACACACCTCTTTATGGAGAGTATGCACTCACTGCTCTGGCCTTGGAGCATTGTTCACACTGACTCTGCCATCTGCTTGAAGTCCAAATGTGTGTGTGTGAGTGTGTGAGGAAGGTGTGAAGATGGCAGTCTCACAAATGTGCCACAGGGAGATGACTCAGCATTCTCTAACCTAGAGATCACTTGTCCCCGTCATGTGGCGTGCTGTGGCTGCCTGAGGCCGAGCACAACAGTCAGGAAGACAGCGCTGTGCTAACAGGACCTCTTCCTTTACTTTCTTCTTTCATATACATGTATTTATAAAGTTGGTATACAGTCATATGATTCATGTTTAAGCCTCCATCCAGCCTTTATTTTGAAATTCCTAAGGTACTTCTTTCTCAGCTTTCCCTCCAAGCACACTTCCTTTATTGACATTTAAACAGTGCCTCAACATAAGAAATATGGCACCCTAAAGTGAACAAAGGGATGTCTATTTATTTCTTGTTTCTGGTCAAAAGAATAGATTGTTTTTCATTTTAAAAGATCTGAAGGATTATAGATACCATTGAGTCCTGCAGCAGGTCTTCCAGTTTGCTCAGTCTGCTGTTCTTGTCACAGGTGTACTGCCTCTTGATTGTTTCCTGCAGCTGGCGCAGGTACGACTCACAGTCCCGAGCATCACTCATAAACTGACACAAGAGACAGAACAATGTTAGAATGGTTTCCCAGGAACCTGTAGAGAACAGTATTTATTTTGTGAAATATGTTCTACAATGTTAAGACACAAATGTATAAACTCCATCATGTAATTGTATACAAAGAATGGTAAAAAGGAGGACAATCGTGGATTTGTCGAAACAAACAGATAAATTGCAGGAGTATCATAACCATATATCTTGAAGAATGTGCAGATTAATTTATATTTTGTAACTTCATAGCTCAGTTTCAGCCCATTAACCAAACTAATAATGAAAAATAATGAGCCATAATATTGATATTTTGTGGCTCACCTGGAAGTATGCCGTGTTGTCTTTGAGATGCTGCTCGACACACACACACAGCTGGTTCACCCACTGCCACTGAGTCTGCAGGGCTGCGCTGTACGCCTGATAACACGCAGAGAGAACAGGCAGTGTATACAGAACAGATTATTAACGGGGATGTTTCCAGCACACATAATCACAGTGATTTCTCTCCTGTATTGCGATCATCTATGCAGTGATCCTGGAGAATTGGCCATATTGACATATAACGAGCAGGAAAAATAAGCATTAGTATGGTTATTCAAGAATTTAGCTCCATCATACCATAGCTTACATTCAGCTTTTCCATTAGATTTAACAACAATTCCCAACTGTTTTATTAAAAAGTAAACAAAAGGTCACAATTTAAATCCTGCCCTTTAGAATCTAAATTTAAATATTTTTTAAAATGCCATAAAAACAAGATATCATTCGGTGTACAGTTGAGTAAAAAGAGGAGGATTGTTTCAGAAGCATTGGGGTGGGCTGTTCCAACCAATGAGTCACAGAGGCATCTCTAAAGGTCAAAGAGTCGATCTGAATACAGCCACAGGCTCACCTCCACACTCTGCTTGGCCGGGTGGTTGTCCTGACACAGCCGGTTGGCGGTTTCCTGGAGCGACCGCATCACGTCTTGTTTTTCATCCAGCTCTAACCTCATTTCCTGTAAACAGAGCAGGAAGAGACGGACCGTAGATTACAGGATCTGTATGGCAGCGACATGATGGAAAAATAGGGTTTGTGTGCATGTAGAAACTACTGATGCATTCATATCTGTGGAATCGGCCCCCAGTTTGTGTTCGGGACACACCCTCTCCAGATGTAGGGCTTAAGACTTTCCTCTCTGATAAAGCTCATATTTAGCTATAGGCTTAGACTGTCGCGGAACATTATAAGGCATTAACCGATGGTGTCAGATAAAAAGAATAAACACCTACCCGGAAGTCAGAGGAAAAACACACAAAAACTAATTTAAAAACAATTTAATTGAATCAACGGAATTGTAATGCTATTTAATATTTATTTGCTATCATCTAAAAATGAAGGGTTATAGTGGATTATGACAAACAAAGAGGATTAAACGCAACCGCTGTCTGCTGGAAGTATTTGTAGGATTTTGTGCACATTCAAAGATGAATAAATGACCAAAAAAAACAAACAAACAGTAAAAACATTGAGGGGGATATTTGATTATTTTTTGGGGAAGCACCATGAAGATTGTTGACATCCTGTGGGATCATTTAAAAAAACAATATATAAGAGCTCACAAACATCCGATCATTACGCTATGTTGTTGTTTTATGCTCTTTTTTACGCTATACACCGTCATCTATTGCACGTCTGTCAGTCATAGGAAAGAGATCGCGCCTCTTATCCCCAAGGCCTCTTCCATTTTTTTTCATTTGTGGTGTTTCTTTGGGAGTTCTTTTCTTGTCTGCTGCGAGGGTCTAAGGACAGATGGTGTAGAGTGCTGTACACACTGTAAAGCCCCCCCGAGACAAACGTGTCAACTGTGATATTATATAAATAAAATGTGGTAAAGTTTGATATGTAGGCTCATGTAGATACGTGTGTTATCTAGAAACTGGGGAGGGAGCTTTTTTTATGGAGGTTTTAAAATATAAGACATCCAGTAGTTCATTTAGGTTATTGTGATTGGCAGAAAGGTGCCCCCCCCACTCACGCTGTATAATTCTCTCTTGGCGTTCATGTTGCTGTTGTTGTCGCTCCAGTCGAAGGCGATCTCCTCCTCCTCCCTCTCGTTGAGCCAGATCAGCTCCTCTGTGCAGTGCGACACAAACGCGTGCAGACTCTCCAAGCTCCGCAGGCGCCATGACGAATGTTCCTATGGCAACCACACAAACAGGCATCATCATGCTGATCAGCAGTGCAGCAGAGAGACATTTAAAGATAAAAACGTCCTCTATTGCCCAGTGGGTGGGTTTGTACGGCTGGTTTAGTACATTTAGAATAAAGCCCTGTGAGGACAAAGTTTAAAGACAACTATAATAAAAACAAAGGGTAAAATATGAATTAATAAGACCATTTTTATGAGCTTTTCCAACAAGCTCTAACCTTTTATAAACAGGTATTGTTGCCTAATACGTTTTATAATTGGTACATGATATTACTTGCAGTTTTATAAATCATTGATACTCTACTTATATAAGGTCATATTATCAAAGAATTTTCTCATTAACATGTGCATCTTTAAGCATATAAATGCAAAACTGAGTATGGTGTCTCACATAAGAGATTTAAAGAGTGAATTTTTTACCCCAAAAAATGAAAAATGAAAGAAAAATGACTTTAAATCTAAAATTAAACCTCATAAGCAGGAGTGCTTTATTATTCAACATTACACACTAAAATCAAACATATAGAGGGAACAAAGAAACCAAATCTGAGAAAGGGGGCATTTGGGGTAAGGTGCAAAAAGAGAGCAGATGCAGAATGGTTCAGTATTAGCATATGAGAACTGTCATGGTGTAATGGGATTAACAGAGGAAGGGGGTGAACTAAGAAACAAAGAAGTGTGAAAGCACAAAATTCACAGCTGTTTGAGCTTTTTGAACTAACTACTGACCAGTAGTTTGCAGTATTGGTGCTCCAGCTTGGCCAAGGTTTCAGAGTAACTACTCTTGAAGTTTGGAGACACATTAGCCTGGAGGAGAGGACGTAAAGAACATCAGAAACCAAGAGACGTCAGACAAAAGATCTGTGTTCATGTATAACTGACAAATTACCTAACATTCACCTAATAAAACCCTGGCGACGCTGCAAGTGTGTGTGTGTGTGTGTGTGTGTGTGTGTGTGTGTGTGTGTGTGTGTGTGTGTGTGTGTGTGTGTGTGTGTGTGTGTGTGTACCTCATAGCTGCGTGCCTCCTGCAGGCTGCTCATTAGCTCTTCTACTGCAGTGTGTATGGCGTTGTGCTCTTGGAGGTTGTTTTCTACAGAGGGGAGGTCTGCGCCCCACTCAGCTCGCTCCATAAGCTCCTGTAACACACAGAGTCAAAGGTCAAATAAACATTTGACCTTTTTTTCAATGAAAACTATTTATTTGATCATATGTATTTTTTTTCCCAAAATGTTTTGCTGTTCTTTTAAAGCCATTTTAAGTTACATTTATTTTGTAGATATTATGTAGATTTGATTTTACTAGCGGTAAAATGAATGATAATTACTCTCTTGCTTTCCTTTATGTTTTATGAAATTGTTAATAAAATAATCACATTTACCCTAAAATAGTATTTGCAAGAATATTCTCTTGTTGTATTAATGGTTTTTGAACGGTGCCTAAAATGTATTTCATGATATACAAATAGTTAAAATATAAAATTCTCAGGGTCTTTCAGTTCCTGAAGTGTAGGGGTTTGCTGCATTTCTGAATTTTATATTTATAAAATAAAAGAAATATCTTTGATAAATCATAATGAGCTAATTTTTTACTCTTTCTTGACATTTTATAGACTAAATTGAATAATCAAGAACACAATCTGCTAATTTATAGTAAGAAAAAAAACCCTCGTATCATAAACTCTTGTCCTATATTGACGGACCTGCATCTCCTCCACCCATCCCAGCAGCTCGTAGATGAATCTCAGGCTTCCTTCGTCCTCAGATGAAGACATGGCCACCAGCTGAGAGCGAGCTGTGGGTCGCCGCAGGAGCGCGGCACCGACTGCACCCACTACCCCGACGGCCCCCAGCAATGTTTGCCCCAGCGTCAGGCCCCCGTCTGAGGCTCTCTGCTGCTCGGGCCCGGTGGTGCCCAGGCTCTGGGTGAAGTTGCCTTTCCTATAGAGGCTGGAGCACTGCAGTCTCAGGGAGACCAGCTCCTCTTGAAGGCAAGACACTCTGGGGATGTGAGAAATCAAAATACAGTTACAGGAAGGGACACGGCTACATCCTTTAAAAAATATATATTCTGTCACGATGCTTCTTCAGTAATGTTCTTATTTTACATTGTATGTGCACTTTATTTCATTAACGCCTGCTATATATTTAATTTTCTAATATGTTAGTCTGTTTATTTTATTCTGGGTTTTATCTGCACAGTCCACTTTGATGTAACACTGTACATTTCATACTGTTGGGCAAATAAAGGCCTACTGATTCTGATTTCTAATATTCTTTCTTTGAGCTGAGTTCCCTTGTTGTTAAAGTGATTTCAAACGGTGACTCTCTTAAAGTCTCCTAGATAAAGCCATGAATGGGATAAAAGAAAAGAGAATAATGTTGTTTTTCTTTAGCATTATGGGAAAAATGTCGTAAGGGTCAAATGAAGCACATGTTCCTGTAATTAGAATTATATTAAACAAAAACGTTTTTAAGTGGATTTAATGGTTAAGTGAGTGAAATAAACTAATAACACAGTTATAGCACTCTTGTAAGTTATTAAAATGAAATCAATTTACTATAATAGAGCCTTTAAAACCACAAAGAGACAACACATAATCATATGCAAATTCCCAGCTTTAATCTAGTCTCATATCCCAATATCATTTTTACATTGATATATCTCCCAGCCCTGGATGGAACAGATTATCTGTAGCAGAACATTACAGACTTTAATGGCAAAACACAATTTGCATAGCCTATTTCATACTAATTAACCAATCAAGGGACCGCTTTGATTGTTGCATCCTTCAGTCATTCATTGTCGGAGTAAACAAACCACTGAACCCACCTGAACACCAGCTGCTCCACCTGGTAGTATTTCTCCTCCCTCAGGACTTTGAGCTCCTGGTTGAGTTGTCTGATGAGAGACTCGCAGTCCTGCAGGTAACAGGCCAGCTCCCGCTCACACTGCACCGCCTCGCCGCTCTCCAGCCGCGACATGTCCTGGACCCCAGAGCACACATGGGATGATGAGAAAAGATTCTATTTTCTTCACAGCAGCATGTTAAAACAAGGCATTGCACATAATTAAAAAAAAAAGCAATCCCAAAATAAAGAAACCCTCAAAATAGAAAATAAAACTGATCTGAAAAGAAAATATATACATGTTGACAGTGAAAGATAAAATCTGTAGACCATCTGAAAATAAACACAATGAAGGGCCAAATGACAGTTAATAACATTTAAAAGTAGGATATTATTAACGAGATGTTGCTTTTCTTTTTTTACCTTTTGAGTTAAATTAGTTAAGGGTAAGCTTCTGGTATGATGTTCTGCACTTTATTGTGCCCAGGCAATATTTTCCTACATATTTAATATTAATAAAGTAGCATAAAAATACTTCTCTTAAAAGAAAAATTCCTACATCTAAAATGTTACTTAGTAAGTTAATAAAGAGCATTAAAGTGAACTTAAAGCAACATTAAATGTGTATCTATTTGAAATGTTTCTTTACATACAGCTGGGAAGCTTTTGAATTTCACACTGGGGATTGTTAATGTCTTCTTGATATAATGTCATCATGTATTTATTTAGTAGATTTTCTATCAGTAATCTGAAGCTCTAAAAAATCTAAAGCTGTCTGACAAATCTATTCGACTAAAAAGTACAATATTTGAAGTTGAGCAGAAGAAGCACAGAATGGTTAGACTTCAGAAAAGTATTTAAAATGTGTACTCAAGTACAGTACTTGAGTAAACAATTAGTACTTAGTTGCTTCAATGACTGTCTCTAGCCATAGATTCAGCAAACATATGGTAAATTGAAAGTAGGAGCAGCAAATACCAGTAGGATTACTCTAATAATAAATAAATAAATATAGTAAATGTGGGCTATATTGAGTAACCATGTGGATAAATGAAAAAGGATATCTTCTAAAGGTCATATAACTGTCAACAGAGCCCAAAAGAATAAACATGATTTAGACAAGTAAACATCTCGACCATTTCTAAGGGTAATGTCTTTGTCTCAAGGCAGCAACACACAGACAGGGGGCGGGATATGTTTGTACAAGCAGGGAAAATGGTGAATAAATATAGGAAATTTAATTTAATATGATGAAAGACATCGGAGGTGCAGTTAGTACTCACGGCCTGGAGTGTGTTTCTGGCGAGGGTGAGTTTCTCCTCACAGTCCAGAGCCATGTTCTGGATCTTATTGGCCCTCTGAAGCAGTTGCTCTAGCCTGAAAACACACACACAAACACACACACACATGTAGAGGTTAAGGGGCATGTCCCTTAGAAGCACACAAGATGAGAAATTGAACGGCAAGAGTTGCATCAGCTATAATTCATGCATCTGGCTGAAGTACACATGTGAATGGATTTGTGTGTGTGTGTGTGTGTGTGTGTGTGTGTGTGTGTGTGTGTGTGTGTGTGTGTGTGTGTGTGTGTGTGTGTGTGTGTGTGTGTGTACCTCTCCACCGCCGGTCGTAGAGCCTTCTCTCTCTCCAGCATCTCCAGGATGAGTTTGCCCCACTCCTCCTCGAGGTCGTTGGGATGGAGGCCCTGAGGAAGTTTAATACGACCAAACTCTATCCACACCTGGAAACGCACACACACACACACACACACACACACACACACACACACACACACACACACACACACACACACACACACACACACACACACACACACACACACACACACACACACACACACACACACACACACACACACACACACACACACACACACACACACACACACACACACACACACACACACACACACACACAATTTACTTAACATCCCATCATGCTTCAGAGGAAGTGTACACACACAGTTTAAACATGAAGACACTGACAGTCTGCTAATAGAAGCCTCTATTACCCGATATTGTAAAAGAAGAGGTGGGTGAAATACTACAATCCATTATTTAAGTAAAAGTACTGATACCACAGCTAAAAAATACCCTGCTAAAAGTAAAATTACTGTTTTTAAAATGTTACTTTATTAAATTAAGGTAAAATTATCAGTAAAATGCACTTAAAGTATTACATGTAAGAGTACCCAAGGCAGAAAAATCCCAAAAATCCCCCAAACAATAATACAACAATCTCTTAATTGGCTAGATTAATTGAAAAAGCTATTCCTGTTTAAACTTTTGGCTCTTTAATTTATATCAAAATATGAAATGTTTTAAACGTTTGTGTTTTTAATCTATATTTCTAATGTAACAAAAAATGTGAAATAAATGCATTAATTAAACCTATGAAGGCAGCTGCATAAAGGTGAGTAAAAACAAAATACAGTAAGTAAAGTTAGATAGCTAGTTGGATTTGAGTAAATATAACTAGTTATATTCCACCCATTCTCAAAGGAAGGGCTGGATTTAAGTACATTTCAGTGGAAATGAATTTGGCTGGATGGGTGAAGCAACTGAAGCACTTTCTGCTGGAGGGGTTTCCACATGTTCTAATCACGCAAAGAATACTCAACAAGGATCAGCCATGGCAACTTTAGGATATGATGACTTTCCGGCAAGGCACATTAATGAATACATGCTTTTTTTTTATGCCTGAAAGCACCTAAAAAGGCATTGCTTACTTTCCTGAATACCCCCACAATATATTACGAGATATATTTAGTAAATGTCATTTATTTATTTTCTCTCTGTCCTCGTTAGGCCGTTGTGGACAGATTTTGTGGAGGTATCCAATGAATGACCACCTTTTATTATTGAATATCAATTAATTTAGTTGTATTTTCTCAAGCCCTAGCATATTGTCATTGCGCTTGTGTTCACCTATTTTCCTTCCTGAAATGTTATTCTATAAAGATGTGGAATGCAGAGGAGACACATGGAATATCATTATTTTGTAAACTGTTGCTGGAGTCAAATAAAGGCCTCCTTTACACCAGAGGTACAGTACGTTCAGGAGCGATCATAAGTCACACCACAGACACCCTGCTACAATCAGCTGAGTGAGAATAAAGGAGGACCTATAATCCTCCGTCATGTGTTTGTGTTGGAACAATCTGCAGCATTGATAACAGAAACACGGTGGAAACGACTTCCCTTCAGGAGACACAAGCCGCAGAAACCTGCTGATAACAACACCACTCTAACTCTGCGCTGAATCCAATTTTGCACAGCGGGCTCTGGCAAACATTGATTGCCATTTCCTCCATCTTTACTCCGTCTGTCATTCTTACCTCCAGCAGTTTGTAGAGGTGTTCGATGTGACCTTTCTCCATCTCCTTAGCGGGGATCTCCGTCTCTTTGAAATGGACGTACTCGTTGTAAAGTGCCTGGAGGAGGAGGAGGAGGAGGAGGAAGTGACCATGGGTTCAATATTAGTGGCTTTGTTATAGGTCAATACCAGTAATCAGTGAACGTAAAAGCTTTGTAATCACAGCTCTCTCTGTGGGTGATCATTAGCCAGTTTTCTTGATGGTAACTTCAAGCTACAAATGTGACTGCTTTAGTTTCCCGCCATCCCTTTCTCACGCTTTTTAAACAGTCAATCATGTTTTAGCTTCCTTTTCAACAGTAAATCTTTCCCGTACCGTACATCGGCGTCTGCTGTCGTCCATTTTATTAAACCCTGCCCCCTTTCTTTGTCTTTATTTGTTCTCTCAAGGTTTCATACAACATGCTTCACTGCTCCCTTCTTCCTGACTGAATGTGTTGAGAAATAAAGAAACAGGGATTGTATTCCCACCTCACCAGATGCATGTTGGTCTGAGGTAAATTGGATGACCTTAAGTTTAAAAACCCTACATTTGTATCTCACTAGATAAAGTTAAATAGTAAACTCTTCCTGTTTAAAGAGGACATATTCTACACATTTTCAGGTTCATATTTGTATTTTGTGTCTCTACTGGGTCTCCATGCTTTAATGTTCAAAAAGCTCTTTTTTTTTCTCATACTGCCTGTGCTGCCCACATCTTTTCACCCTCTGTCTGAAACCAGAGCCCATTCTGCTCTGACTGGTTAGCTGGCTGGCTCTGTTGTGATTGGTTAACGGATTAGAGATGCCACTTAGCCTATCAAATACAATGTGTTGGAGCGCTAGCCAATAGAAAAGCAACTGTTACACAACAATGTCACTATGTTACAGAAGTGAACAAAGGAGTCTAATGGAGGGGTTTTAGGTGGGTGGGTGGGAGAGAAACTCCTTCTGGAGAGAACTTTGGAATTTTAGCCTTTGCAGACACTAAAAACTATATAACACTACAGGAAAGGGAAAACCCAATAAAGCATAATATGGTCTCTTTAAGGTACTTTTCAGTATAAAGAGGGATGAAAGTGTCCCTCGAGCTTCCATGTTTCTGCGCTAACTTAAACAAAAGTTATGATAGCAATTTCACAGGAAACTGCATGCATAAGATGAAAAATAAAAGGTCTAAAAATAAATATAATTCGGGGTTCTCACCTTGAGTTCCACAGGGTTTTGTGGGAAGTTCTTGTTGGCCATGATGGCCGTATGCTGGCGGCTCCACTGGAGCAGAGAGAAGAACCTGGACTGATACTCCGACCAGCGCTGATCCACCTCCTGAGGGAGGAGGACATGGAGGTAGAGATGAGCAGTGATTTGTTTGCAGAAAATCAGACATTACACCTCCACAAACCAGACATTTTAAGTCCTATTACAGGTTTAATAAAAAAAAAAAAACACAAACATATATTTATAATAAGTGACTAAAGCACCATTCGATTAATTGCATCATTATGTAAAATTTCCAGCTCATTACTCAGGAAGCTGCACACTGGACTTGCAAACTAAAAAATGAATGCAAAATGTGGAATCCAGCAATAGTGTATAAAGATATAAACTATGGTATATCAATGCTAGAATTACCATGAAAACAAACACATTTTTGGAAAATGAACAGGAATGTGTAATATCTTTATGGAGAATGTAGCTAAAGCCAAAGAAAATTAATTTGAATAATTCATTAATAATGACTTCAAAGTTGGTTGCACAGTGATGGTGGTGTGTAGACAGTGGAGCAGACAGTGACGTACATGTGCGGTGATGCCCTCTCCTCCCTCAGGGATTTTGGGGAAGGCATCATAGATGGAGGAGACGTAGGTGATGACCGACTTCTCATCTGGAGATGGAACATCGACGTCTGAAGGGAAAGATGCAAAATTTGAGTAAAACTGAAAAACACATTTCTCTTCAAATTTCTTGTTGAGTCAGTTTAATATCCAATGATACTGACTGACATACTAACATAAGGTAAAGCAGAAAATATCCTTATTGAGCAGCTGAAAACAACATTTCCTGTAGGCTACTGTTTGCATGACAGATTACTTAAATAGATTCTGAGCTGTCAAGCAGTTCTCAATAAAGAGAAAGTTTGGTAACTAAAATGTAAGAAAAAGTGGTGAATCTAAGAAAATCCCCCTTTAGTCCCGCCCTGGCTGGCAGACAGTTAGTGGGTCAGTTTATTCTCTAGCCGTCTCACCTTCAGCGTCCAGCAGACTGGTCACCCCGAGCGACTCGGCGATCTCGAAGGCCTGCTCCAGGTTCTCCCTGTTACTCTGCCGCGACACCACCTCCATGTCGATCAGGTCTGGCCTGGAGAACAAACACAGAGAGGGGGGTGTTGGTGTACTTTATGTGTCTGCCTCTAATCTATTGTATCTGTTCAGCAGACCCGAACACATATAAAGTATTTATGGCAGCCTGTGTGTTTGAATGCTTCCAGAGCCTGCAGAAAGTATTGAACCCCTTTGAATTTGTATACATTTAGGGGATTTATAGCCTGAATACACTTCATACATGCTGGCTGGGTATCTTCTAACCTGTATCTGTGCAGCAGAGCGTTGAACATGCGTCCGTTGCTCCAGGACGAGGTGAAGTTGACGCAGCGGAGGCCGGGGTAGCCTTCTGTTGCTTGCTGGCTCCATAGCAACAGCTTCTCTTTGGCTGTGAGGTCGGACGACTCGCCGCTCACGTAGATCTCTGAGATCTGGAGGAGGAAGAGAAAGAGCAGGTGTTACTGCTGGGATTCACTGTATTCTTAAAGTAAAAATATGATCAGAAATTAAATAACTAACTCTCTGTTGAGTTGTGTTACCGAATGCACTGAAACAAACTGAAAAGTCCACAATAAGAGTCAGATATTAAAGGAGGCAAAACGATGTCTTTCTGCTCAAAAAGTCTCAGAAAGCTCCTCAGAACCATGACTGAAAGGCAAAAACTGAACCCAAAGATATAGAAAAAGTAATTATATTCTCACATGTAAAGATGATTGCACGCCTCTCTTTGGATCAGCAAAAGTACGCTTTTTGTATACCACATTTACTCGCGTCAAGTATTGAATACTAAAATGGTTATATTTTGGCCTCATTTATATTGAAAAGAAGAAGCTATTTGCAATTAGTATTTTTTTCGCTTAAATATCACCAATATTTTCAACTTTGTGGGCTAATGTAACCACCAAAATATATACATTTAATTTCCTAAACATTCGTAATTACAAGTATTTTTTGCAGAATCAATAATTCATGTAAAGCTAATCATAAGAATGTAGCATTTGCCCTTCATATCTTGATGCATTTAATATATTAATACTTCTCCTTACCAGTAAGCATAGCAATATACAGCAGACGAAGTCAGCATTTTAAGCCACAATGAGTCGGCAGAAATGACAACATGATAAGGACTGCAGTGACTATATGAGGCACTGACTATCTGAAAATATTTTTTGATTAAAACAATTTTAAAAATCCTACTTTGGAAACCTAAGCATGTTTATCTGGATCATTCATGTACTTTTATATTTTCCCAATCTCCTTCATCCATAATTTACAGTCTACCCTGCTCATTAGCTTGTGTACCCCCGCTCCCAACACTTGGCTCCTCCTTCTGTCTCACTCCCCCCCCGCAACCTCGATCTGTCTCTTCAGTTTTTCCTGTTCTTTCATCAGTTCTGCGTCAGACTCCGATCAATCTGCTGAGCCCTCTTCTCCTCCGCCTCTTCATATCGCCCCCCCACTCCCCTTTTGTTTTTCACTGGTGTTGTACAGAATACCAGAGCCTGGGTTTGATATTTAGGGGCAATATGTAAAATGTTTTATCAGGATGCCTTCTGGCCCCGAGGCCCTTTTTCATTTAGCATTATCCTTTGAGAGTTATAGGTCTTCATTCTTAGGGCTTCTTAAAATATGTTAGAAAGGTCTAAATCTATCAGAAGAAATGTTCCTTAAACACATTTTAAACTTCTTAAATTATAAAAAATTGTACTGTATGATGGTTAAAAAAACCTTATACCGTGCCTTCGGTGGATGCTGTTATTCACAGATCCTGAGAGCAACTCAAGGACATAAAGTGCATGTTTACTGAACGCCTGAAGAGTAACCAGGCCTCCATGGAAACGGACTGACAGCTACTTTATCTACGTGTTCTGCCCACTGAGCCTTAGCCATTTTCTTTATGCATTCCTCTTCCTCACAATTAGCTCTCTTTAGGTCCAACTGTCCAAGGTGACAAAGGGGAAGTGATGTATGTGCAATAACTCTCAGTATTCCCTCTCTCTGTCTCCCTGTCTCTCTCCATGCTGCTATTATAGAGCAGTATGAAAGTCCAGTGAGTGCCAGGAGACTGCAGCAACAGCCAAAAAAGACATGGAGGAGGGGGAGAGAGGAGGGAGGAGAGGAAACATAGAGGGGGGTGACTTGCAACTGCAGGGCGCTCCTAATTTAGCAAAGGAAAAATACATAAAACTACAGATAGATGCAATAACAAGGAAACAGAAAATGTCAACAGGCAACAGAAAGATCTACCAGCATGATGTCACGCTCCTAGCATGCTAACAGCCAGCCCAAACATTATGCTGTACATACATCTGCCCATTAATATGCAAGTAACATGTTAGCATTTCCATCATTGTCAAACTGAGCACATGACAAGCAGATAAAGATTAGAGAATTAGATTTGTGACTTGAATGGCAATAGACTAAATGTATATTCTGCTCTGTGTTCCCCTGCAGAGTTTCATCTCTCTGTATGCTTCTACAACCTTCTTTGCAGAGACTTCGAAAGCATCTAATCCTCCATCTGAATATTGATACATGCAGAGGGCTGCATCTGCACTCCCACTGTAAGAGTATCACATCACTTCTTACTGTCGTGCATTTCTGCTATAGACTGTATCGAAAGGAGGTTTAAACACACCCTATAAGAGCTGTCTTGGCGTTTATACAGCAAAATAACTGTAATAAAATAGGGCAAACGGTATTTGACTACATTTCACAGCCTTCTCTAAACAATAAAGCTTCCTATTGTGTGACCAAAGTACACAACTTTGGTCAACTCAAAAGTGAAAAGCAAGTTAAAGTTGAGGGATCGACAATCAATCCTTCATCAAGAGATTCTAAATGTACAAATTTGTCATTTTAACAGAGCTGAAGACACGGTTAGCTAAAAAGCTATATTGTTTGGTAAGCAACCTACTTTTTGTTGTAAATATATATGATTAGCATACTAGTACTATGCATTTTGTTAAGCTAACATCCTGTGTAGTCTTCATAGCATGTCTATTAGCTGCTTTCAACAACAGGTAACTGGGTATTCAGCTAGCAAACAGAAAAAACAACAACTGTAGAATGTACTGAATGAACTCCTCTGAAGCTCTTAACTGTGTGGTGAAATAGGCTTAAAACATGATTCATACTCATTTCCTCCACTAATAGGTTACAGTAAATATAGGTTACACACACAAAAGAGCAGGGCGCTTGTCACATGACATGCTGCAGTGACCCTCAGTCAGGCTTCAAGGACTGTGTGTCCAAATACTTAAAATATACATACAGTAACACGTTGTGTGCATGTTTGAAGTCCTGGTGTTAAGGACTAACCCTTATCTTTGGTGCCGGATGTTTATGTCCTGTGCATATCCAGAATGTGTTACTATAAATGTGAAGTGTTAACGGCGCAGGTTAACATACAGGGTGCGGTGCACAGAAACATAGAAATGTGTTGGCAGTGGCAGCAGAGTGGAGTGCAGCCATGATAAAGTCAACAGGTCTGGTAAAAAAATAAGTTTTTAACAGGTAAAATAGACATTTAACCAGAAACACAGGATTAACCAAATGTGGTTGGGAAATGTTTTTACATATAAAACCGGATAATATTATCAGGCATGATAACCCATGAGGATATCTTTCTGTGAGAGTCTAACAACACTGATAACACAGGATGTGTGTCAGCAATGAATTCAGCCCGAGAAGGAGACTGATTTGTGATTTAAGAACCCATAAAAGACCAGGGTTAAAAAATAAAGCCATTTTAAGTAATCTGTGTGTTTATTCACAGGTCTGCTTGCTCAATTTATACTAAAAAATCCGGTCTGGATTAGATTCGGAAATACTTGTGGGTGATGTGTCTGATTCTTTACTAAGCTTTGCAAGTGCAGGTTTGAAAAGCTGTTCCTGGGGACGACTCTAAACCGGTCACAAACATCCAATATCTATCAGCAGAACACCCTGTGGTTTAGGACCAGCCCTGTTTCAGAAGCATAGCCTCTTTGAAGTTTGTGAGCAGAGGGGGGGGCACGACGGAGGAAATAACAACAGGGAGGGGCAATGGAGGATGGACAGGAAGAGAAACTAAAAAAAGAAACATGATGTTTTTTAGGTAAAGACAGAAAGTGAAGCTGTAAAACGATGGCTTTCGGTCATTAAGCAAAAGGGATGGACGTGAGGATGAAAGATAGATCCACAGACGATAGACAGATAGCTGTATAGCTTCAGACAAAGCAGGCGGGTATATGGATACATTTCAGTGGAATCCCCTCAGGGCTCGATGAAAAAGCCGCCTCGCTGATGAATGCGCATTTCAAATCCCTTTTATGCAGAGAGGGGCATCACAGGCACCCACATACACAGGACAGCTGCATTTTAAACCGATCACAGAGGCATGCTGCCACATCCACACAACTCCTGTCATGACACAGGAACACACACCACAGGAGTATTGATTATTGCTGCAGAGTGAAAAACCCTTTTAAGCAAGGACCTGTGAGGATCTACTGTATCAGTGTTTGTGTGTTTCCCATGACTCAGCAACTGTGCAGCAAACGAGACATATAGCACTAAACACAACCTGACATGACGTCAGCTGCCTGCACAGCCACACTGTACCACCTCTATGTGGAGGAGAAGTGAGCAAACTGTGGCAGCCGTCGTGAAAATTGCCCGTCATCTGCTGAATCACTGCAGTGGCTGCAGCAGCGTTTTCATTCTCAAGGTGAAGGAGAGCTAAAAAGCTGATAGCTGGCACAGAAACTCTCCCTCTCTCCTCGTTATCCTGTAAGAGCCTTGAATATAAAGACATACTGTACTAAGCAGCACCAGGCTGGACTTCTAAACTGAGGTCCATTCATATTTCATTACATATCAACAGGAAACAAGTAACTTGGCACAGAGCCATGTCAAGCCATACTAAAAGATAGATTTCTCTTTTAGGTTTAATAAAGTCCTTGCAGGTAGTCAAAGTAACTTGAAGTATTTCAGTTACTACGTTCACTATTGTTCAGTCCCTGATTAAAATGGATAACAAAGTTTGGGTGTTCTGTCTAAAAAGAAAACACGTTTCTTTCTTTCTCAAACTAGTACCTAACTCAAAACTTTCAAACCAGTCACTAAGGGTACAAGCAGAGTTAAATATGCTGAAGCTATTCAAACAGCAGTAAAAGCTAATGTAGAAGTGACTAGAAAGTAAATTCCTACTAGTACAATAGTCATGATACAGTAACCTTTTTCAACCAAAATCACTAGAGCTACACAGTTATATTGTGTGCTGGTGAATTGGTTAGAAAATGACAGTGTCAGGTTGAAGCAAAAGTGACCCTCTCATTAGAAGCAATGACCCGTCTCTCACACACACAAACACCCAGGCTTTCTGTCTCTCACACTCTAACAGACGTCAGTAGTGGGCAACAGATTTTGTGGTGTGACAAAAATAACAAGCAATGGAAGGAGGTGAAGGAAAGGGAGTGAGGGAGGGATACTGGGGAAGAAGGATGGGATAGCGTCTGTGCTGCGTTGATTAGACTCTGGGGACAGGGACGGAAAGAATGGAGAGACGCATAGTGCCTTTCAAGAGCTGATAACAACACACACACCAACACATGAATATATAACCCTTCCTGACCAGGGACACGGTGCACAAATGACGACAATGCACCCTTCACAAAGCCACACTCATACATATCAAGAGCTGTTAATTCCTCTCTGCAGCACTATAAAGCACTTGTTCACAAAATGGGCTCCAGAGACCTCCACCATCACAGGTTTGATGCCACTAAGGTATAATTTACTGCAAATTATCCCAACAAAATAACTTTTAGGTTTCATTCTAATCAACAGAAACATCCTTTGCACAGAGTAGAAAACACTGTCCTGCAGATGTAACTAACCATTTATGTGATTACCGATTAATCCGTCAATAATTTTTAGACACTGAAAGTCATAGAATCATGATCATTCCCTCACAATTTCTAGGAACAGCAGTTGTGTTTTCATACTGATGTTTTTTCCAAAGATGTTTCATTTTAAATGATAACAAAACAGAAAAGCAACAGGTAATATTTTATTATGTCTTACTAAGCGTTGATTAATTTTTGGGGATCAGCTAAATGACTCATTCAGGAGTTGCCAACCTTTTGCACCTTTTTTGTGAAATTATTTAGTTTCCTTTCAGCCAGGTAGAAAATGTTCATAGAGCCAGTACCAGTCGGCCTAGATGCTTAAGGGAACCTCTGAATTAATCAACTATTTTTGGCAGCACTCAAAATAAAAAGAGAAAGTTGGTTTAGGATTTGATGAGTAACGACAGGACAGAGGTAGATGGAGGCAAACCTGAGGAAGGTATTGGACAGTGGCCTGTTGCAGAGGACTCTCCATCATGGAATCCAGCCTCTCTGATGAGCTACTGGTGAGTCCTCCCCAGTCCGTCTGACTGGGAGTGGTGCCTGCTGTTTCTGGAGAGGTCAGCGGCAGGTCGCTGGCGTAGCCCGACTCCAACAGAGAAGAGTGCTCCTGAACCGAGGGGTGCAAGCTAAATCCCTTGACAGTCAAAGTGTCCTGAATCCGCATTTGGTTAGAGGACATGGGAAAATCCCCTACAAAAATGTTGCCTCTACTTTTCTCCTCCTCAGACAGTTGGACTTTGAGAATATTTCCTGTGACTGGAGAATGGGCAAGGGGCTCTTTACGCACCTCTACCTCACTGTCACTTACGCCACTCCATACTGGAGAACCAAAATCACTAGGATACACTGTCCTCACAACGCAGAGCTTACCATCTACCTCACGGATATGGACAACGCCTTTGTGCTCCCTCCCTAAAGGCGTCCGCACTATTGCTTCGGTTTCTTCTGGTTCTCCGTTAACCCGCTTATCCTTCTTTTCCACAGTATCTACTTTCCCTTTGACTTTTTTCTCCTTTTTTTGTCGAAGGATCCAAGGTTTCTCAAGAACCCCTTGAACTTTTTCTTTAACACGACAAACTCTTCCTCCACCTGGAGTTGTACTGCCCAGGGTTGGGGCTGTGTTGACTGGCGTTGTGGTTGTTGTTTGACTCGGGATGCTGGAGACATCTATGATGGCGCTAACTGTGTCTTCCTCTCCTGGAAGGCAGAAAACCCCTCTCCAGGCTGGACTGGGCTTAGGGGAACTTTCAAGTATTCTGTTGTTCAAATGGCCACCGACCCTGGCACTAGCAGAACCAGGGGAAAGGGTATTACTGTGCAGATGAGTTTTGGAACAAGTTAACTCTGTATCGGGCACTGTCATGAGAGTCCTAGCACTGTTGCTAAAATCTGCGGATTCTCTAACTGCAGCCTTTACCTCTTCATCTTCATCTCCAAGCTCTCTTTCATCGGGCCCCTGGCTTCTTTGTTTCTCAACACACTCCTGTTCTAGCTCTCTTTTCCTGTTCTTCCTTCCCTTGTGCTTACGTCTGAAACGTAGGCGCTTCTTTGGTGATAGTGGGGGGGCTCCCAGATCCCCCTCCCGAGGAGGCCTGACACAACCAATGGAGCTCCCCATGTCTTTGATGTGGACAGATGGCAGTTTATAAAAAAGAAACCTTAGCAAATACAGGCAGTTGATCCATCGGGGAGGCCAATATGATCTTCATTTAGATTTGAAACTGAATTGCAGTCTATTGAGAGCAAAATACCATCCTTGGAAAATTGACCGTTGAGAGGTAATATTCAGAGTTGCTGGCAAGTAACTGATGGCTCCCTCGTTAATCTGACACCTGTGATTGCTCAATTTTACATGGCAGCATGTTGAATACAAGCAGGTGAATATAAAGAGGAATGATATCAGTTGTCACCGAGGCAGGGAGGGAGAGAGAAAGTATTTTTCTTTGGTGGCTTTTGGTTCAGTCACGAGGCAGGCAGCAGCAAAGTGACGTGTCACGGATTCCACCTGTTCTTCCTCTTTTCTTTACCTCACCTGATGTGGAATCACTGGAAAGCCCTGCGTTTTAGGGCTATGTAACCACATATGTATATATGCAGGCATCAGGGTGCTATTCTTTGTCTTTTTATCCCAGAAGACTTGCGGTCACAGGCAAGGACATGTGGACACAAATATGTCAGCAAAGACACACAAGGGAGGTAAATTAATTTGGTCGGGTCAGGTGTCTGATTTATCGCTCGTGGCAGGTGAGCTGCTACCTGGCATAAGGCAATATGTTACGCGGGATGAGGACTTTGGAAGAGAAAAAAAGAGTAGTACAGTTCGGTGCTATTCAAACCATTAGTGAAGCTCCAGCTGCTTCACACACCCTGCATGTTTCTGTGCACAAAGTGTGAACATCCGAGGGTGTGTACTGTAGGATTTTGGGGAGTGTTGGATTCAGAGGCAGTCTTATCTCACTTCTTCATTTAATCCCATAATTCCCTCAGATATGAGAGATTTCTGCTATTGGGTGAAGTGAGAAAAACAACACCATTGTCGGCAGCAATCTGATTCCATTCTACATCCTCGACAAACCACAAACAAGCGATGTTCAGATTTGTTGTTGCCCAAGGTGCCAAAGTAACCCAAGAACTCTCTACACTCAGATCCAACAGTTATCTGAGCTCATGAATTAATGATGCCTCTCTCTTCTACTGTGGTTAGTTCAGTGCAAGAGGAGGAAAGTAAGATCCATGACGTCAGCCACGCAACAAAGATTGTTGGGAATCCTATCCGTCATGGTGTTCGTAGTAGAAGTAGTATTAATGCCCAAGCTGTCGATAGCCCTCGTAGTAACGCCAAGCTTGGTGTCTTATTCTGCCGAGGCAGCACAGTTTCCAGATTGGTTGTGGGTGGGAGATAGTGTGCAGTAAGCCAATGCTGCCACAGATTGCTGGTAGATTCCGCCAATACTCTGACCGCTTGTTAAATACCCAAGCATCATCCTCTCTAGATTTCTCCTGCTCATTGAGCTGGTGTCTCAAGAGATGTGTCGATCCTCCAAGCTTGTATGCAATCCTCCCCTTAAGGACTGTCAATATGTTGGATAAAATCACTGGCTTTAATTTCCATTGACGAGATTGGCAGGAAAGTCCTTACAAATGATTATCGAGGGTAGCCAGATACCTGTGGAATTTACAAGTTGTATTCCCGAAATGCAGCCAATGTGCCTTAGTTCGGTCCCGGTTTAAATGTGGATGTATCCAAACACAGACATACTCCAACTTACGCTCCCAAGACAGCTTAGCATCACATGCCTCTCCACTGGATGCCAGTCTAGAGATCCCCCTACCACACTGTTTGACCCCCTGAGGACCAGAGTTGGCTGGGAATTGTGTTCCAGTACTTTCCAATCATAAACATCCCATATACTGTTGTCAGGCTGCCAGTTACTCAAGCAAGCTTCCTCTTCATCAGGTGGTGCAGTGCGACGCTGGTAACAGCCTTGACAAAATCCACAGTTTGCAGGAGGTGGGGGGCATTCAGACCATGTCGAGACAGAAAAAACGTAAGGCTGGGGAAAAGGGCTCTTGTTCTGTATCACCTCCCTGGTTCCATCCTGTCTCTTAAAAACTCATCACGTTCACTTGATCTAATTAGGAAGAGGCATCTAGGGTACAACGGAAGCTGGACTCCGAAGGAGAACAGGAACAGACGGTTGGAAGAGACTGGTCCAGTTTAAAGTATCAGACACAGATATGTATCTGGATCAGAGCCAAAGGGATTCAGTGTCCGGTAAAGGGTAATCCTGAAGTCCACACAGCAAACGTTAGCACAAGAGGGTCTGCCCGCCATATCACATTCAAAAAAACAAACACATACAGGGCGTCTCCTGCTAAAAGGTAACGGTTGCTCCGTCAGACGAGCACGGCCGGATTGATCCGATTGAAACGGTGGACAACCAAGGAATCAGCAAGTGTGTGGCTGTCCTGGAGAGAGCACGAGTGTGTGTTTGTGCCTGCGAGGTCGGGCGGTCCCCCAGTCAGCTGTGTGAGCTCCTCTGCAGACGTGTCCACGAGTGTATCTTATCTCGCCGCACGTTTATCACGTTTGAGGCCTGTCGATCCGAGCAAGCCGGGTGCTCCAGTGACAGCAGGCAGCCTGTATTCACTCCTACTTTAGCTGGCTTCAGTCCTCTGCTTTATCCCTCGCACGCAGATGCCGGTAGACGCAGAGAAAAGCTTTTATCTCCCGGCTGCTGCAGCTTCACACTCTCTTCTGTTCGTTCTCTCACAATCCACCCCTCCCTCCTTTGCTCTCCTCCTCCTATCCGCTCTCTCGCTCTCTCTCTCTCTCTCTCTCTCTCTCTCTCTCTCACACACATGCACACACACTTGACCCAAAAGCTTCCCTCAATGACAGCGAGGAGAGAAATCACATCTTAAGACTGTTCAGCCTCTGCAAAATAAACGAGCAGGAGAGCACTTCAATCTCTTTCTTCCTCCCCCTATTCCCATCGCTTCCCTTCATCTGTCCATCAGGCTACAGGTTATGAATGGCTACGGGGGGGAAGAGAAGAGGTGCAGGGATTGAATGAGGGAAGATATTTGAGGGAATTAAGAGAAAGTTGAAAAGGACAGAGGAAAACCAGGAGGGGATTGTTGGAGGGTGGGAAAGGATCGAGAGCAGAGGGGTCATAGGAGTACTCCAGCAGTTAGGGTTGGGAAATGCACTTTGAGTCAATGTAGATATTTATATAATGTTTATACAGTGGTGGCTAAGCTTTTGAAATCTGTGGTTGTATTAGGCTGTGGCAGGATTTTAATGGCGATTTGGAAATTGCAGGATTTTTGCATCAATGTGAATGAGTACCTGGATTTAGCAGGCATTAAATCCAATGGATTAGCCCAAAAAAGCCCTTTTCAATCTGATCTCTTAAATCTATCAACGCTTAGTACTGTGCGATTATTAATGGATGGATTATCTGTTTTGGTTCGAGCTCCTCAATTGTGATCATTTTCTAACCATTATACTATTGTAAACTATATCTTTAGGTTTTTGACTGTAAATGGGAGAAAAAAAAACCAAATGTGTATTGGTAAATTGTGATTGTTACTACTTTCAAACGTTTTGTAGATAATAAAGACATGTTATTCTTCACAATTAAATCAGTAATGGAAATAAACATTAGTTGCAGCGTTGTTATGGAACAACTATAATGTACGACCAAAATTAATGCTTTATTAAGATTTTTAACTCACCTCCTATACCGCTCAACATATTTAAAGGCACATACAGTCTTAGAGCCTCTATAGGCGTCCACCCACCCTCACTGAATAACCCAGCTCATACATACATGAGATCATGTACAGTGCAACATGGCAGAACCACTGCAGGAGAAAAGGAAATGTGTCACCAATACTGCAGATGAATGAACTCATGGTACTTTGCTGAAGTAAGTGCTTAATGTATGGGGAATGCTTTCAGAGAGACATATATGGATGGAGACCGCTAACAGGCGGAGCTCTCAAGTGGGGAAAGCAACGCAGTAATCCATCTTCTCTCATTACACCAAAAAGCATAAGAAAAACAACACAAATAAACACATATGAACCATGGGAGAAAAGCACAAATCAAGCCCCCGAGGGTTTCATCCATTAACTGTGGATACATGGCATCATGAGCTGTGGTTATCAGACTTCCGCTTTCATCTGAACCCAGCTTTTCTCAAGACAAAACCACTGCATGATGGATTTTCAGAAGCTCTTTGATCATATATCAGGCAGCTCTTTTGTTGATTCTGTGCACTGGAGCATTGTGATTGATCTTGATATTTTAATTATCATAATTCAGGCTCCATCTGCACTGAGAGTAGCTTTAATATGAGCAATGTTCAGCATATGAAAAGCAACTAGTATAAAACAATTAAACCCCAACCAGAACTATTTATATTATTTCATACCAACCACTATAATGTAGATATATATGGCTTTGCCAAATTTGAAAGCTACACTGATGTGTTTAACGCATATTAAATTGTAGGCCATGTTGCTTTAACATTGCTGCCCCCAACTAACAGGACAATGCATTCAATCTATTTTATCACTAAACAAGTGACAATAAACATATGAAAATAAAATCAATTGATCCAACACAGTTCTAAATTGGTAACAATAAGGAACACCCTACTGATTCTGCCTTGAAGCAAGTCTGATCAGAAATGAACTGGTAATAAATTAGCAGGGAGATACCACCAGCTTGGCCACTCACAGGAAATAACTATGCAGCATGGTTATTTCGGATTGGCTACAGACTTTAAACAAGCCAGATCATCTTTAATACTGAGCTATCTGCTGTCACTTAGTGGTTTGCCGGAGTAACTACATTCAAGTTTAAAGCCTTTGCTGCAGAAAGACAGATGTTTTCATTGTATTTGTGTGTGATGAAAGACAAGCTGGTCTGGACAAACACAAAGAATTAGCTTTGAGTTTAACACAGTTTAACATCAGCAGGATTGCTGACTAGGCAAATTGACCGAGTCAGCTGACAGAGTGAGGTGATGCAGAGATAAAACCTCATCTATAACTCGATGTGTCAGAGAAATAATGACTTACAACAATTACACCAAAATGAAAAAACGATAGCTCACTGGAAGAGTTCCTTAAATTAAAAGTATGTTGATGAGTCACTTGTTTGCACAGGTCACAAAGACCTGTAACAGTATCTGTGTACTCCTCTAAATACTGCACATAAAAAACACATGTTTTTAGAGTTTGATTGATGATATTTTAACAAAAAATTATAGAAGATGTCTTTCCCGTCTTTGTAAAATAAAACAACTCTGTTATCTTGAGGAAGATGTTACCTTGTCTCTACTTAAATGTAGCAGAAATAACTCCAGATGTAGTTCTAATCCTAGGAATATCTTTTATTTTTTGCAGTGTCTTTGTATGGTGGACACCCTCTTTAGTAATAATCATAAGCACAGCATGCTGCAGGTGTCTACACAGAGTTCGTCATCTCATGAACCCCGTGAATTCCAAAAGCTCAGGAACTATTTTATTCTGCTCTGCAGGCGAGGTCCATCTTTCCACCAATTTATTTATTTTCTCCGCTTCTTCATTCATTTCCTCCAGACCTCCTGCAGCCTGTCAATCCTCCCTGGGGTTAGTTCTCCATCATCACTTCATGCCTCTATCCCTCTCTCTCTGTAACACCATTTTTGGCTGAGTCATGCCCACTGGAACAGGGGTGTCATGCACTACTGTTTCCGTAGCAACCAGCTGGCAGTGTCACCTTGCTAAGGGTCACATTAGAGCGCTGGCTAGTGGTCGAACAATTTTAACCTTTCTAATATCCACAGGAGTATAATGTTCCAGCAGCAAAACACACAATTAAAATGAGATGCTAAGAGTGTTTTTTTCAATTCATTCAAAAGTCTTCTAATAATTAATTTTGGGCTATAACAGATCGCTCATGGATGAAAGCTAATGGGAGTCCCGCTGTAATGATTTTAACAGAGTACAACTCTGTCTGCAGGCTACAGATGGAGATGCAGGAGCATTTGGTGATACATATTCCACATCAGGAGCCATAAAGCACATTTAAACATCAACAAAACAACAGAGCAGTACCAAGACACTTGCTTTTATTTTAAAGAGCATTGTAGCTGAAAGGTTTAGTTTTTCTTCAAAATCCTTAAGGCTAGGTCTAAGAATATTTTTTCTTTTGTATTTTATGTGAGGACTGTGAATTATATTATAAACAGGTGCTGTAAAAACGATTTTGAACCTATAGGACTAAATCTCACACCCTGTGCCAACTTTGAATCCCTGAAGAAAACTTGTCTTGCATGCCTTAAGGTGAACAAGAAAATAAAAAGCTTGAGAATGTGAATTAAATGGGAAACTGGAAAGACTGAGGCAATTTCATAAACCAACACTGTCCAAAAACACTTAAGAATCTGAACGCTTCTCGAGATTCAATAGAAACATATTTAAACACACATCCGATTTCCAGACCATGTTCTAAAAGTAACCTCTTTGCTTACATAATACAAACACTAAGCTAAGCTTATCCTGGCAGTGGTCATAATTCCAACAGCTGGATCCTTATAAACAACAGGACAGCACAGAAATAAAGTCCATATTTGCTTACATTAAGATCCAGATGGAATCCCAGTAGTAAGGATGTGGGCTGGATTAAATTATTACATAATCAATTACAAGTATTAAGTCATGAATAGCTGGATATAAGAGCCTTTAGCCTCCTGCTAAGCATTTCAAATGAAGAATACAAGAAGTTATCATAGCACTGGTTGGACATAAATAACAATTAATCGAGTCCAACACAGGAAACAGAGCCAGAAGCTATAGATCAGCTAGTGAAGGGTACAGACCTGGAAGTGAAGGATGATGGTCCAGATGAGACCTAACGTCAGCTTGGGGTTCCCGTCGGTGATATCATCGTTCCTGATGTTCACAAGTTTGACCTGAAAATGAAAAAACATAATATTTTTTCAACATGACATACAAGATAAGATACAAAGTATTTTGCACATCATCAAATACACCAGATTGGACAATGAGAAGAAAACCCATAACTCGTTCTCATTTCTGCATGTTAGGCACGAAAATGTATCTCTGTTCCCGATCTCTTGCCCATTATGTGAGAGAGCTTGTTAAATCTTGCGGCTCCGGCTAAGCCGAGCCACCCGGACTGTATAATTAGACCTGCAGTGAAACGATTGAGAAAAAAGAAAAGGTCATTACTCCTCCGCTGCGATGGTTTAAAAAAAGAAAGGGGTCACTAGAGATATTGAAAAAACATTGGGGGGTTCCCCTTCATGTACCCCCCCCACGTTGTGTGAATGACAATAAACATCCATCTATCTATCGATGATAAGAATTAAAAAGTCTTTAAGAATTTTGTTTCAGTAAAACGTTTTTTGTTTGTGTCGATTCATTTTTATTTTTTTCATAACAAAGGCACAGAAGTAACCCAATATAAATCTGAACATAACTATATAAAATACAGCAGTTGCACACTAAATCTTATAAGGAATGTATTTTCCTAATTTTGTATCATCCTTATGGACACCACACAAGAGGCGAAATTACTAAGAGGACATAAACATTCATTTTTGCCTAAATTCATATATTGTAGCATCAGTGTGGGTGCGTACCTGTCTCTGTTTGAGGAAGTCCAAAGCAATTTGGACATTCTGAAGTCGATGAAATCTCATCCGCCCCTTTTCCCTGGGCTGGAAAGAAAACAAAGGAGAATAAAATAATGAGAAACATCAACAAATTCATTTGAACTCAGTCTTTTTTTAGTGAAACAAACGCAGGAGGCAGCAGTGAGTGCAAAAAAAGCTGAATTCAATCCACAGTGCAGTGAAGTAAAAAGTCAGCGCAGTGGACATGGAATGGTCCTCTGGGCGGCGCTGTCTTCAACAGGAGCTGTTAAAGACATGCCAAAACTCAGTAGCAAACTACACCCAAACCATGCTGCTTACAAATGAACAATACCAATATCATATCAGATCATTTGACACCCTTCCTTTATACAACATTACATTTTCACCAACAGACATCCCAGTCAAGGTTTAGAGTGAGTAAAGAAGTATTTGAAGAGAATAAAGGACGAGAGAAAACACACAGATAACACTTAACAACCACACTCTTGCTGCAAACAGAATGTGATGCAGGATGCAGATGTGGGTTCACACTGTACTGGTAAAGAGAAGGTACACTCAGGATTAGTCATCACATCAGCGGGACGGAAATGATGGATTGGAGCAAAAGAAGAAGTGAAGAGAGGGAAGAGACAGGGATAAAGGAGAAGGGAGAAGAGGATAGACGAGGTAGAGAGGAAAGAAGAGGAAAGGAGATGAGAGAGGTGTATATTTTTACAGTGCTAAACATTACTTGTATTTTGTTTGGATAAAATTAACCGATTGTACTGAGCTAATAAATGTGTAAAGGCTGTTTAGAATTTAACACATCTTCAATCCAATCAGTAGTTTTCATTTTAATGCAAATTACTTTTATGTTACAATTTTTTGTTGAAATATCATAACCCTTATAGAACATATTTTGTGGTACAAAATAAACCAAAGGGTTTTTTAATTACATTTTTATAATTTCTCAAACTATTTCCAAATGGATAAAATGAATATCCCCTTACAGAAATTGTATACCAATACAACAGATCTGCAACAAATTCTACATTTAGGAAGAAATCCAAACTGTTATTAATATTTGTTTGCATTTTATTACTAATTAAGTGGCGATTGAGTGTATGACAATAAATAAACTGCATTTTATTTCCCCAAACGTGTGCAAATGAGTTTTAGAGAACTGCTGCGTGTAAACTTTATTTCCCTACGTTGACATTTTTTTCAGAACCTGTTTTTGTGATGGCTGATGAATTTTAATTTCTGTCTGTCTGCTCCCAGAGGAACAAATAAGTTAAACATGAAAATCTAATCGTTTGTGATGAAGCAATGACTGAGCAGAAATGACATCCTGCATGTATCACACAGTGACACAGCAGCTCTGCATGGGGTCATGTGCAGCCTGTCAGAGATCAGTGCACAGCACTCTCATGCAGCTCACAGCTCCACCTGTGGGGGGGCAGAGGGTGAAGCTGAGGGGTCAAAGGTCAGAGAGTGAGCAGTGGAGAGGGGGGCGGGGGGGTTGACTGGAACATACTCCCTGAGCTCCTTCATCCTCCTCCTCCTCCCCCCCACCTTCGAGCAAGATGAGAGGGGGGGCCCGCAAGGCGTACACCCTTTTCGATGGAGGGCCGCTCTTCTGTTGCTATGGTAACAGAAGGAAGGGGATGGGAGATAGAAACAGAGGAAGAGGAGATGTACAGAAGAGTGAGATTTGGTGGATATAAAAGGACAGAATGAGTGCGTTGAAGTAAAAAATAAAAAGGGGAGAAAAGTACCGTAACAGCTAAACAAAGTTCACATTTCATTGTTCGTGAAGGACGAGAGAAGTGTGCGAGTCAGCAGTCTGTCTGGATTAGTCTACCTGTCTGCCACTAAACCGGCCTGCGTCATATGTGTCCTGTTGGTCCATCTGCATTAGAAACTACACTCTTACATCACTGTGCTGAGCGAAGTCAGGCCACGAAGGCTCAGGAGGCAGAGTCATTAACCACAAGGTCGGCGGTTCAATCCCTGGCTCCTACTGTTGAAGTGTACTGAAAGAGGCCCTATTATGCTTTTTTTTGGGTTCTCTTTTTCCTGTATCTTCCAATTAAATAACAACCAAATAAAATAACATAGAAAAACGCATGCTTTAAATTCCCTCTGCCGTGACATCACTATTTTACTTTTATATTCTTAAGGTTCAATTGAAAAAAGATTTTTTGTAAGATGCTAATATTCTACAGTAGTGTTTTATTATTTATTTATGACATAATAATGCTTGGGTATTATTTTTCTTATAATAGATATGTTAAAGACCTAAAGGCTCCAAGACAAAAAAAAAAAGGAAACAAAACAACAACAAATATCCAGATCCAACTCTAGTTCTTGAATTGACTAAAATCCAGGTCAAGATGTACTCGCCAATATTTTGAATGGTTATTGAAAGAGTATTCCCATTCGGAAATATATAACTGCCTCTCAAACTCCAGCGTTACTTTTGAAGAGTGTGTGTCACATTCTCAGGACTGTGATGCAATGAAATGGGGATGACAGGGAGTGTTGATGGATCACAGGAGGAGTGTATGGAGGAAAAGATTACAGTGTGATGACAATGAGTGAGAACATAATTATTTGTGTTTGTGTGTGTGTGTGTGTGTGTGTGTGTGTGTGTGTGTGTGTGTGTGTGTGTGTGTGTGTGTGTGTGTGTGTGTGTGTGTGTGTGTGTGTGTGTGTGTGTGTGTGTGTGTGTGTGTGTGTGTGTGTGAGAGAGATATAAATCCATACCAGGGTGACTCCAGACAGGACTTCCAGTAAGGAGATGAGGTTGTGTCCATCCCTCAGGTCCTCGTACAGGTCTGTGATGTGCTTCCTCACCTGGGGAAGGAGGAGGAAAGAGGAGAGAATGAGGAAAGGAAGAATAGAGAGAAAAAAACAGAAGAGAAAATGTTAATCATCCCTCTGTTAACACAACCCTGGTGACCTCTGCCAGAGCCAACAGAGATGAGGCACCAGCTGTGGCATCTTGTCTCTGTTGCCATGACTCTGCCTCCACAGTGAGTGGGGTGAGGGTGGGCCATCACTGGGGACAACTACTGCTTACACAGTGACTCAGCAGCCTGATCAGCATCAGTGCTGGTCTTGTGAAAGTGGGTCACTCTCACTGACAGAAAGAGAGACAGATTGTCATAAGACGACAGATTGTATGTCTATAATAACCGGTCTATAAGAAGGTTTTATAACTTTGTAATGCTTAATGCAAACAAACACAAATATTTTTTTATAATCTATGAATGAATTATCTATGTACATGCTTGTGCTACATGTCAAGGGGTTATTCCCATAGACTATGGTTATTCCTGATAACCCCTTATATTATTCAATCATTTTGACATATTTATTGTTGATTTATTTTCACAGCATCATGTGGTTGTTTCTCCATATTTTGTATGGAGAAACAAATAAAAATGCATAAATCTAGGACTGAACATTCACTGGATTATTGTCAAGAGGGTCTAGTTGTAGTTATACAGCTTTTGACTGTATACATAATTACATGGCGTCACTTTAAAATTGCATAGGTAAAATTGCCATTTGGGTATGAGGGCGCCGAAAGATGCTGTGACCCGGTTTAGACAAAACCCTGGTAGGACAAACAGTATTAAAAAAAAAGTAAAAGTGAAAGCAAAACGTTTCCAATAAAAGACACACATGATGTTATGCCTCATTGCACTGTTGTAAAAAAGGTAACATGATAGAGTGAATGGATATAAGATGATTGATTCATGAATGGAAACCGTATTTTACATTTATTAAGACACAAAGTTTTTATTTTTCAAGCTCTTCTATTTTTGTCTGCTTTTAAATACAACAGTTTTTGAAGGATGAGCACAAATTACAATAAAATAGCTGCAGAAGGACATAGCTGTATCAGGCAAAAGGAAATAAAATGTGTTTTTTTGTCAAATAAATTATAAGACAGCAAAAATTCTGAGCCACCTATGCTGCCAATAGCACATGTCTACCTGCAATACAGCAGAATACCTGCTCTTCTGCATCTGCACAGAGAACAGTTTTACTGCAGTCCTGGCCTCAGGACAAGAAAGTGGACTACCACATGTCACCACAAGAGGGCAAGACAGCCACAAGAGAGAGGCTGCAGGTCCAAACTTTCCAACAAAGTCATAATTTACTAATTATTATTACAACAAAACCACATATCTAACACCTCCTTTATGAAATGCTGATTTAGGCTGGAGAGAAATCCCTCCTGAGCCCCAAACTATAGATGTGTTTGCTTTAACCTCCAGCTACTGCACAAAAATAACAACATCCCTCCACTTGTCCTCAATAACCCCATTCTTTTCTTTCCACAGTCACAGTCCTCATCTGAGTCACAGTCTCACCCCCCTGCCTCTGTTTCTACACTGAGGGTGAAATCAGCGGTTTCAGACGGGAGCTGATGGTACAAGTGTTAATTAGACGTCAGGAAGGAATGATGTACCCGAGACTAACAAGAAGAGAGGTGCTGTGTGTGTCTAATTGTGTCTCCATGAGTCAGAGGCTGTGTTAAATTAGTCTGAATAAGTGAATCCTTTTTGTCAATAATGTGTTCAACTGGCTTACTGGAAGCCCAACCCGGTTTCCTTTCAAAGCAACAACGCCGTGAAAAATATTCAAATAATAACCTGACATATTTACAGTACAATAGACTATTGGCCAAACCTGGAATCATTTTGAAATTATATGTTTTTCTAAACTGCTTTGTGTACCTACAATACATAAAACCACAGTGCCATATAAGCTACCCTTCAAGGACAGTTAAGATGTTTATTTATTTATGATCAGTCAGAAAGTTGATTGGGAGAAGTACAACAACTCTTGATAATCAAATAATATTAAAAAGTATTTCATTCAAAAATGGCAGAATTTATCCTCCTCTGTAATTTGGATTTGTTCCAATTCTGTTTGTTTAATATACTATTAAATTGTGTATCTTTGGGTTTAGGACTTTGAGAAACTGATACGCACATTCTTTTTTTAATGCTAAAATGGCGTGGAATAATGTAGAAAATGATCGGAAGATTTTATATATTTTATTAATTAAAAAGAGTAATTGGTCGCAGCCCTATTTACACAGTGTCTACAGTATACTTTAGTGTGTGATACTCATTCACTACTGTAAATACACCCTCCAGTAGGACAGAGTTCAGTCTGCGGACACGTCTCTGAATCTAAAATCACCCAGTTGGATCTGTAGATTGCCATTTTGTGATGTTATTTTTTATGAAAAGGGTGTTTTGGTGTGTATGTGTGTCTGCTGGGATGTTGCTGACACACCCAGCTGTGTGTGATGAGACGTGACGGCAGCTGTCAGAAGAACTAAAGCAGACTGTTGTTCGGAGCGTATGTGAAACACTGCGAGGACAAGCACCTGGGTAACAGCATCAGCAGATACTCAACACAACATTTAAATAGCTTAAAATATGATTTAGTAGTTGGACAACTACAGCAGGATGGTAGAATAAATGATGGAAATATTTTTAGGAAAATGTATTTTCGCCCGGAAAATTCCAACAGATCACAAATAAATTTCTTATCAAAGTCCACGGAGGAGAAAGTCAACGGTCAATTTAAAGTAACACATAAACATACTTATTTTAAAGCCAAACCCCAATGTTTAACTAAAACGTACCTAGGAGTTGTGTTGTATTTTTTCTTGTTGTATTGTCTCAATTTAAAAAAGTTTTTTTTTTAAGTATTTTAAAAAGTCACAATATTCATGGAGAAAATAAGTTTCCCCTTAGAAAGTATTTAAGAATACAGATTAGCTGAACAGGAACATAGTTAAATAGGCAGGGTTGGATCTAAAAAAATATCCACCAAAATGTCTTAGTTTTGTTTAAAATCAATACTTAACATTCCAGTCTTCTATAATCTGATTAATTCAAACATTAATTATTTAATTATCATGTGCTTGTTGTCTTAATAGTGGTTTCCTAGAAGCATTTACTGCTATAGCTGAATTCATTTGATAACAAAGAAAGATACAGTATGTGGTTGAGCATCTTGTTAGCTTTATAGCTTCAGTGTGGCTAACGTTCTTCCTCTCTGTGAGAAGCCTCTTCCTCCTGACTCCTTAATGCAGAGCTACCGGATCTGTGCTCACTGTGTCAACACGCTGCCGGGTCAGGGAGAGTCACTGCATGCCAGCAGGTAGCTCTGAGGCCAGTGTTTAAATTGCACAGTTTGCACTGAACACACACAAACAAGCATGCACTGATACACACGCACTGATACACACCTGTCAACACCCTGCACACCTGAGCGGCCTAACACATACCAGACATGACACACACAAAGCAAAAAGGAAACTAACTTCCTGAGGCAGAGCGCTTTCTATCTTTTCTGTCTTCTTTTACGTCCCTTCTCTTTGTCTCAGGAGCTTATTCTTTATTCCATCTCTTAATCGTTCCTCCCTCTTAGCCTTAGCTATGTCCTCTGTCTGTTTGTCTGTAAATCCCAGCAGATAGGGCGGGGGTTTGTACAGACCTGGCTGAGAGTCAATAGATGATGTAGAGCAGAAATATTCCTCCCCTCTCTGTTCAATAGTTGGGACATGATAGCTTTTTGAAATATGACTTCTTTGCCAACACTTTCTCATCCAACAGCAGCTGATATTTCAACACAGCTGTTTCTCCTCACTCATTTATTATCCGTGTTTTCATGTCATCCTCCCCGCTCCCTCCCACCTGTCCTCTGTCCCACCTTCCTTAATTTATCACAACCCAACTCTTTGACCTCTGTGCTGCTCCAAAGGCTGGCAGTGTGTGTGTGTGTGTGTGTGTGTGTGTGTGTGTGTGTGTGTGTGTGTGTGTGTGTGTGTGTGTGTGTGTGTGTGTGTGTGTGTGTGTGTGTGTGTGTGTGAGAGAGAAATAATAAAAAGGAAAGTTGTTTATGCTGCAGTATGCCAACTGCAGTCACTGTTGTGTCAAGCTACTTTTAAAGATTGGTATTTAAAAACGTTTGAAATATTTAGCCTTGTTTTGTTAAAGCAAATACAATACAAATAATAATACAAAATAGAGACTATAGTTAAAAAGGCCCTATTATTCATGTTGGGGTTCTCCCTTTCCCCTAGTGTGATTTGTGCATGTTAATGGTCTGCGAAGGTTTAAATCATTGTGTTCCCTCCAGAGGGATTTCTCCCCCCCTGCATGAAACGGCTCGATTGGACTCATTTGTTTAGTTCCCTACCATAGGGACATCACTTCGTAACACAGGCACTTCTATTGGCTAGTGCACCAACACATTGTATGTGATAGGCACAGCTCTAAGTCACTGACCAAGCACAACAGAGCTGGACAGCTAACCAATCAGAGCTGACTGGTCTCTGGTTTCAGACATACAAAATGTGCATAATAGGGCCCCCTTTAAATCTGCTGATGGTAGAATTATGATCAGGATCTTTCATTGATAAATAAATTAAAAGAAAACTAAATTGAATACTAAAACAATCAATTAAAATAAAATAATTGCTTCAAAAGGTTGTTTTAAAAAATATTTGAGCACTTATTCAATATGCTCTCATATTTTCATTCTTCTGCATATCATTTAGGCAAATATATACTATGTTGGTTAATAAAATGTCAGTAAATGATTTCACCAATTCTCAAACCCTGAGTTTACATGACAATATTGTCCTTTTTGCTCAAGCCATGATAGGATTGACATTTTTATATTACAGAACTGAAACAATTGTTTACATTTTATTCTTGAAAACGTACCTAAACCATTTATTGAAATATTGAAATTCCTGCCAAATAGTAATCTTTTGATCACTGACTCAATTTATCAGCCAATCATGTGCAGTTATGTAATAATAACCAGACTAAACCATTAAAACAGCAAACCTCCCATTACAAATCAAAGGAGTGAAAAATCCTCCCCTCTCTCAGCTGCTGCTCTCACTCTCCCTCTCTGACCTACATGTACAGAGAGCGGTGTGTGTGTGTGTGTGTGTGTGTGTGTGTGTGTGTGTGTGTGTGTGTGTGTGTGTGTGTGTGTGTGTGTGTGTGTGTGTGGGTGGTGGCTGATATAGAGTGACACTCGCAGGCAGAGCTGTGTGACGACAGCCGCTCCACAGTTATGGGGTCAGACAGACGCTTCATGCTGGGTCATGTGGCAGAAATACCCAGCATTCCCCTGTCCTCAGACTCCTTAACGCCTATGTGTGTGTGTGACACATGGTACACATACTGTACTTTATTTGATAGATATGGCGTGTGTGTGCAGATGTGACGGTGTGCAGAGGCAGCTGTCAGGGGCCACAGTAAGGAGACTAACAATTATAACAGAGATTATAAATCAATGTTTTCCTTCCAGTTTCATTATCCTCAACAATGTATGTCCTGCACTTCAAGTTTATGACTCAGCATGCAGCTTTGAAAGTGATGCTTTGAGCTATATATCTTATCGGTCCCATTATTCCATATATTTAACCCTTTTAAACGCAACAACCTTCAAATGATGATTCTTTAAAAAAAAAAAATTGCTAAAATGACACCATTTGTCAAAGCCAGAAACTGTGAACACTAAAATGATTGTTCACATTTTCAACTGTCTTTGAATGAATCATCGGTGATGAACGCTTCCCTCACTAAAAGAATAACCAAATCAAAGCTTATAAGAGACATTTCTTTAAGAGGTCTTTCTTCTACAAAAGAAAATAAAGTAAATAATTGTTGACACTTCCATAAAAAACAATAAAGGCTGCACTTCTCTGCGTGAAAGTGAAGATATGAAGGACTTCCGGAAGAGAAACAGCCACATGGAAAAAAAATTGGCGAAATTAGGACTTGATGCAAGGAGTAGCCAAGAGAGGTTGGAAGTCGTTGTTATTAAAATGTTAATAGTTCAGAATGGAGCACCTAGTTTTTTTAAATATATGTATATATTTTTTCTAGAACAAATGGCATCATTACTGGGTTTTCTTCTGTCTAGTTCTTGCCATGATTGTACTGTTTGAGGTACATGATTTGCCTATTGCAGTGAAAAACATGTCCCAGTAAATAAGATGTGAAAAAGCAATAAACGCAATGGAACTGCTTTGGGTACGGACAGGTTTTAGTCTTTATGCAACTGTTCATTCAGGTGTAATCTATACAGTGTTTATTTTTTTATTGATGCCTTCAAATTAAACAGTCACGTTCAGTATCCAGGCAAGACAAAAGACAGTTGGCCAATCAATAATTTTATATTTGCATTTCGGTAAAGGGCTGACTTCACAACCACTGTTAGATATTCATTCAAGACTCACATTTAGTTTATATACCACTTTCCCTTTGCTACAAAACACAATTGAATAGTTAACATGGCCTGACAGAGGGAGACACTTTATCAAGATGTGACGTTACCACTGATCAGTCACAGAGCAGTGATGAAGACGGACCAGGAGGAAGTGTTTTTCTAAAGAAATGTATATATCATTTTAACCCAGAAGCATGAGGACGGTCTACATTAAAATCAGAAACTGTTTCATGTAGCAAATGTTGTGCTAAACTGCTAATTGATGTGCAAGAACACCTGACACCTATGTTTTCCAAAATATTGATTTGAACTGTACTCAGTTGCATTATGATATAGCAGCAGCGACAGTAACTCAGGCAATAAAATGCATCCGTACCAGGTTTCCGGGACATGAACAGGGGCTTTTTCTGAAGCTTTTATTGTCCTCCTGCTAGATTTAAGACCTATGGTCGAGGAATTTTATGGCCTGAGACTTTTTTCTTCATTGATTTTGAAATAAATGTTATTTGAGATGGTATATTAGGTTAGATAAAACACTGTAGAGCTGTAAATATTGGTAGGCTAATGGATTAGTCGTTTGATAGAAAAACAAATCACCAATTATCCTAATAATTTATTAATCCTTAAATTATTTTGTATAGCTCAGCCAAAGTTTTCCGCCTCTCAGATATGGAGATTTGCTTTTTTATATATGTTTATGTTATAATTCAGTTTAAAATGGTATTTCTATTGAACAAACATTCAGCATTTATAAAAAAATAATGCCACAAAGCCAAAACCAGCACATTACAAGGCATTTAGTGTCAGTGATACACACCTTGATGAGATGCTTGTTGACCCATTTTGTGAAGGTTTTCTTCTGCACCCTGTCCCGCTCATCTGAAGAAAGAAAATAAAGAGAAGAAGAAGGTTAATTACATAATCTAAATCCAGCACATTAGCTGCAGCCAGCAAGGACACACACACACACACACACACACACACACACACACACACACACACACACACACACACACACACACACACACACACACACACACACACACACACACACACACACACACACACACACACACACACACACACACACACACACACACGTCTATGAGCAAAGACGTATTTTAAATGCTAATATATTATTGGTGCAGGCCTAACATCAGTACACATTTAAACACAATCTTCTCCACATGTTTTCTTCCCTGATGTACAGACTAATACTCTTTCGAGAAACTGTGGAGGTTCTCTCAGTTCATGGGCTCAAGGTCCTGTTGATAAGATACTCTATATCTGCAAACGTAAACTTGTGTAAAGTCTTTAACAGTTTGTTTACTATGTTTTACTCCTGACATTATTCTGGGTAAACTGAGTATTCACAGATGAATTCCTTTTGTTTTTTTTCACACTTCTTGACTTGAAAAAAGCTGCCTGCATGGTAACTACTTTATATAGGACTCAGATTTCTTCCGTTAACCTTTCTCTCTTTTCCTGACTCTCCCTCCAACCAGGCAGAGTTCCAGCCTCCGGAGGCCAGAGAGGTGAGGCAGCCAGGCCAGGAATAGAGCCTGATGCTGGGCCACAACTGTGTTATCTCCCACCCCCACCTCACCACCAACACCACCACCCCCTTTTTCCACCACGCTGATGGAGCCTCTCTTCCTTTCCCGCCTGTGTCTGCTCCTATCAGTCGGTCTGGGAGAAAACACAGACCGCTCTCCTTTTCCTTTCACGCCATTCTATTATATATCTACTTCCTGCCCTAGGGATAGTTCACATCCTTTCAAGTCATGCGGTTATGGAAAACGGTTTGAGTCTATATGAAAGATGCTAAATGTAATGTGTGCAATGTATGATAAAAATATTCAATAATAGTTGTCTGTTATGGAGCAAGTTTCCTTGATTGACAGAAAATAATTGACAATAATACAGAAATAAATAAAAATAAATCGATCGTATTAAAAGAAATTCAAGAAATACGCAAAATATTCTCTGATGGCAGCCTCTCATTTGTGGTGTGCTGCTTTTCTGTTTGATTCTTTTTTTTTTCTTTTGTCACAAAAAAGAGACATTTGAAGACATCACTGGGCTTTACGAATTTGTAGGACATTTTATAATCCTGAGAAGAAATAACAATAGAAGGAATAGATAATTAAAAATATGTAAACTGCAGTCCTAAATGACAATGCTATATATTAGAAATAAAACATATAAGATATATATATATATATATATATATATATATCTCTTATATGTTATATATATATATATATATATATATATATATATATAATGTAATACCCTTTTATGGTGCAAAATCTCAACAGAATAAAAAAAACCTAGCAAAAAAGTTTTGTACATTTATATATGCTTGTGAAAAAAATATGTACTTAAATAAAGATCTAGTTTTTTATCCAGGTTATTATCTGTATCAAAAAATAAGTATTTCATTTTTCATATCAATATAAATAGTAGCTAAATTTAGGTAAAATAAAACCATTTTTCAATATGTCTATTCTTCATACCAACACCAGCACTCGCTCACTCAGCAGCCCAATCACAGAGGAGTATTTTCCCTCCAGTTTTTCAAACAGCCAATCAGAGCACAGGTACTTCCCTTGGTGCCAGCTGTTTATCAGTTGCCATGGAGAAGCCCTATGAGAGAGCAGCCATGAGGAGAGACAAACTGTTTCACAAAGGTTTAGGGGGTTTCTGAAGGAACTTTCACAATCAGCCCTGACACCTTCAACTGACTCCAAATGCAGAAAAGACTCACAAGAAGTAGAGTTGATATATCATTTATGGGTCGAATATGGCAACTGGACAGAGGACTATCTCAACACTGCAATAAACTCACACTTACACACACACATACATGGGAGACAGGGAGTTTACATAAAGGGCAATCCCTCCAGGGTGAGAACAAATATTTCAACACTCTATTGCAAAATAGTTTCACCACCGGCACATGCCTACCCAAACCTGTCTAGTTAGCCTGGTGGACACACTCAGCTGCTTTTTACAAGTTATTACATCACACACACACACACATACAGATACACATACACATACACACACACACACACACACACACACACACACACACACACCACTGCACCTGTGAAGCCTCATCACGTGGATGTAGGTGTGATAATAAAGTCTTGATTATATCTTTGTTATTTTACGACAGAACAGTAGAGGTATGTGAGGGACAGCCACGGAGAGGCTCTCATTCAGCGACAGTGGAGGGCATTGTTAAGAAGAACACACCCCCTTCCATGCTGTGTACACACACACACACACACACACACACACACACACACACACACACACACACACACACACACACACACACACACACACACACACACACACACACACACACACACACACACACACACACACACACACACACACACACACACACACACACACACACACACACACACACACACTTTGCCCTGACCCACAATGATTAAGACACCACATTGAATATGTTGTCACCAGTGTGTGCACAAACAGGAAGTGTTCAAACACGGTGAACCATGTGCTGACAGCATGTAAACACTGTCCTGCTGTGACACACACGTTGGGATACACACTGACCTAGGCAACACATGAGCGTGCACAGGTGGGCGTTGACTTGGCATTCATTCCTGTAGTCTGACCACATCCTAATCCGCAGAGGAATTATCCTCCAATCAGAGCTCCATTTGGTAGAAAATAATCCAGGACAGGGGTGAGGTAATAATAGCAACAAGCTTCCTCCACGTCTCCAGAAGCTGCTGGGTGTGTGTGAGCCAACACCGGCAGGTACAGCAGGTTTGAGGAGTGTCTACTCTTGTGTGTCTCTTGGTTTATTCTTGCCGTGGTGGTTCCCTCTCTCCCCGATCGCTGCGTTCACTGCCATGTCACCTCGCCGGACTTCTCCCTTGCGTCCCCCCCCCACCAGCACTCTTCCCTCGGCAGCAGTTGCTCTCACACGTGTGTGTCAATGTCAGCCGCCCGCCCCTCCTCTTCAGTCCAGAAAAGGACAGCCCCACTTCTACTTCCTCACCAGGCAGTGGCACTCTCTTTCTCTCTGACTCTCTCTCACTTGTTCTCTTGTTTGCTCGCCCTGTGTTTACAGTCAGACTGCAGTTGATGGTGGCTCTGCAGAACTGCAGGGCTGCTTACTCTGGGCTTTTTTTGTGCTCTTTTTCATCTGCTTGAATGCGCAGGTAGGCATTTGCATCCATAGAGAATATTTCCTTTTTTTCCCCTTTCTATTTTTTATTTGAAATGGAGTATAGTGGGTAATTAAACCGACTTGTTCAGGTAACAGTCACTCTTTTTGAGCAGATGAGTAGACACATTAAGTTTATTCGTAGCTTCTTAAAGACCAATTCTGAAATCAATAGCTTTTTAAGTCCCAGACGAATCCATTAGTGATGATGTAATCCACTTGAGTTCTTGTTGTGTGCCAGAAAAACAAAAAAGCATCCAAAAATATGACTTGTTCTGCCAATACTTTACAAACACACACACACGTCTTGTTCAAGCTGACAGACGCCAGAAGGCAGCAGCTCCCTGATATCACCATTTCCTTGCCTTTACTCCTTTTCCTTTTCCCATGTTTCTTTTCCTAAAGAATCAAAGTTTTTTCTTCTTTTTTAAATAAAGAGTCAATTCCTGCGTCTTCAGCGAACTCTGTCACTTTCTGAAGGAAACAGCGAACAGGCTTTGGCTGAAGTGGACTTTAATCTCATCAAGTGAGACCAGGCGCATACAGTATGTGACGCTGTATAATTTGATATTGAAAGGAAAAAAACAGCCCAAGCAGAGTCAATCATCCAATTAGAGTCTTGTGTGAGCAGGATAGTAGTGGCAAAAGACGAGGGTGTGCAACATGAAGAAAAGCCCTGGTCACTATATCTGGCCTCGGTCCAGACCTGAGCTTTTCAGGCAGCCACAATGAGCTCTCAGCAGTGAGTGAGTGGCCTCTGGCAGGCTTTAACTCCACCGCCTGGTACTGAGCTCATCATCCAATCATGACAAGACAATATCCTGTCCAGGCATGCCTTTGAACTCAGATGGTAGTCACACGACTCTATACCCTTTCTACTTGTGTGTCTACGCAGTGTCTCAAAATAGCCCTGCTGTCCCAGAAAGCGCCGACACAGTTTTGAATAATTTCTGCTCTGTCATGTTATCAAAAAAAAAGAAAAGAGAAAGTCAGGAATCAGCAGTGAGTCTGCACAGGGAATATGCTAGGCTATGGCCTCCTCAGAAGGTCATGTGACCTGGCCCGGACCCAGGAAGTGATCGGGATAATACGTCAGGCTCATTGCACTGTAGTTGCGCGTGCGCGCACACACACACACACACACACACACACACACACACACACACACACACACACACACACACACACACACACACACACACACACACACACACACACACACACACACACACACACACACACACACACACACACACACACCTGATTCAGCTAGACAGTGACACACGCTCTTACAGTCACAACAAGCTCAGACAGAGTAAAACAAGCTCTTCCTCCTCTAACAGCGAAATCCCTCCTTCATCTCCATCCCTCCTTCTTCTTCCTCTTCTTCTCTCCCTCTTGCAGTCAGATTCTTTCCTCTGCTACTTCGCAGTGAAGCTCTGTTTTTTCCATCTCTATCAGACCATCCGCACTAAAAATACCAGACGGAGCTAAAGCCTGTAATACCACGCAGCATGCTTATCCCTCCCTCCTTCTCTCCCGTTATCATCTCTAATCCCCTCCCTCTCTCTCTCTCTCTCTCTCTGCTGTCTTCCGGTATCCTGGCTTCATCCTCTTGTGATTCAATCATGGAGTGGATGTTTTCCTCCGACGGTCAATTCTGTCATCTTTTCTTCTTTTACTTTCTCTTTCAGTTTCTATCGCAGCACGGCTGGCTCCCAGGGTGTTTTATCCTCCTCCTCCTCCTCCTCCTCTCAAAGGCTGGCAGCCTCTATCCTTTTTTTCTTTTTATTATTTGTTCTGTTCCGCCTCTCATCCAATTTCTCACTCTTTTTAGAGCCACGAACACTGAATAGTAAATGTTTGTAAAGCTGGGCAAGTTCACTCTAGGTCAGCTGACTAGTGGAGCGAGAAGCAGTTTATAAAACGTCCAAACCTGCCACGTCTTAGTCACACATAAATTAGCTGGCCAGTTGGCCAGCAGCCCTGTCATCTGACAACCAATAGGTTTAATCTGCCCTCCAGTGGCCACAAAGAAATAAACGTATCTTTGTATCTGAGAAACTTAAAAGGTTTCTACTCTTGAGAGCAGAGCTCCACACCTGTAGATCGACAGGTGTGGAGGGGAAGAGCAAAACTTTAAATGGCTGAAGATAACAGAGTTTTAATAATACCCTTACATTGTACATACAGCTCCGGAAAACTCCACATTTTTCTGAAATCTTTATCTCTACATGTATGGCAGCCATTCCAGTGTTTGTTGAATTCCAACACAGAGAAATGTTGTCAGTAGTTTACAGAATACCATAAACAAAAATAATCATTTAACTCAAACACATACCTACAGTATAATGTATGCAAGAAGAAAAACCTGATCAAATTAAAATTAAAATCAATATCTCACACTGCAAGTAAAGAGGAGTGTATGGAAGTATTTTGTTGAGCATTTTTAAGACACCTAATAAAACGTCGCAATAAACAGATAAAGAATTTAAACTGCAGTTATTTAGCTGACGACAGAGCAAATCCAAAGTCCATAAAGTTAATAATTGAAGGTGATCTGGGGTCAGCTGGGTTTTATTACAGACACACATCCAAATAATCATCTGTTTCCTTTGTTGTTCTCAGTAATCCAATGGAATTAAATAACACAAATGTCTTATTTATCAGCAGAATTCTCTCTTCTGCAATTTCAAAGAAAGTGTAAACCACCATGAGTATGTGACAACTCACACCACACACACACCCTACCAAGCCTACCTCAGTGAAGGGCTCAGTTTCCTGTGATGAGTAGTAAGATTGAGACCACAGCATCACGCTACGCTACCACACACACACACACACACACACACACACACACACACACACACACACACACACACACACACACACACACACACACACACACACACACACACACACACACACACACACACACACACACACACACACACACACAATCTAGAGACAAGATCAATCAATCAGTAAACATGAAAGTCGAGTTTGACGCTTGAGTTAAGTTCCGTCTCACACTCATTTCTAAATCACTCAAACAGGAATGTCCCTAAAACCATATCACTCATGAGAGACACACACATTTTAACTGTTACAAATTAACTTGAGGAACAGTGCAGATAATTAAGCGCAAACACCCACATGAAACCACTCGCAGCTGTCCAGCGCTCCTATAAACTAAAGTTTATTTGTTTTAATACAGCAGGGCTCTAGTCAATACCATTTTAGCAAAACAGCAGCAACACACTATGAGCAAAGTCAGTGGAACTCATAGTAACTTTCTTGAGTTAAAGTTAATTACAAAAAAACAGCTCGGGAGAAAGAGTAAAAAAATCTGAATAAAAGAGTAAATTGTCAATGGTTTAATTGACATAAACTAAAATATTTCGTTTTTTCTTTGACTAAAATCAGATGAAAATGCCGACACTTTTAGGAAAAATCTGGACAAGGTTAACTAAATTTAATAACATCTACTACAGACATGTGAAACAGGACAAAGACATTGACTACTTAAAAAATATACAAGAGAAGAAGCCATATTTGCGCCATCTGGAGGCCTACAGATGGTGAGTGTGCAGAAAGGATTTAGAGAGAATTAATACTTTAATATCAGAAAAAAGGTAATAAATTGCATTATCTCTAAAATATATTTCTCTCCGAATTCCCTTCTATACTTTGCTTCATGGCTGTACCATTGCCTTTGGGGCTCTTTCCCTTTTTAACATTTATCTCACTTTCATTGCTCTCCTGTCGCACTCTGTCCGCACATTGCCTCTGCTCTTCTCTGAGTATTGATGGACCTCATTGATCAGCACTTTCAGGTCCTGCCAGATATCTCTCCCCTGTTGGAGCAGAGCCAATCGTTTCACTCTGATAAATTTAGCCTTATGTCATAAACCAAAGATGACCCAGAGTTCAGCTAAACTTTTCCACTGTTAGCAGACACGAGATGTAAACCAACAGTAGAACAGCAACAAAGATATAAAAGTCTGTATAAACATGACGTCAAAATGGTTTGGATACAGGCTGCAAATATATTTGTATCAGGCTTTAACCAAGCTATTAATACTAAGGCTAAAGCGACTGGAATGTGTTTAATGCTGCAAAAAAGGCGGTGTTACATCAGTGTTTTGCATTAGCTCGGAATAATTAGACACATGACGAAACTCTGCAGCTTACTGGCTTCACAGCAGCTCGTTGTTTGGTGTAGTTAAAACAACAAGACACAGCCAGACACGTAAGCATGAATTACATACCGTAGATGTAACTATATGATTCAATAGCTGGTGAAATATAATACCCTGTCTAGAAAAAAGAGCCAAATATGGAAGATTCTGCTCCTGTGACTCATGCAGATGTAGCAATGGATTCCTGCAGGCAGCACAAAGCATAAAAGCAATGTCTCACTGGTTAGGGGTCACTTTTATAGCACAGGCCGCTTTACATTCCAGTTTAGCTAAAATAGAACACATGGAGGTGACATGCTAATGCACGCTAACACTTAAGCATCATGATAAGGACTGTACTAGCTTATATAAAAGCCTTGGAAATCCAAGCTACAGATGAGTGAAGTTGTCCAGTGCAAAATACACACAGCAGAAAGGGGTGGGGCCTAAACAGGAAGCACATGGAGCTAGTGTCCAAACTGCCTGTCCCTGAGAACAATCATAGCTGGAGCAACGACAAAGGAAAAGAGGCAAAGGAAGAAGAAATAATGAGCGTATCCTTCCTTTTTAGCAGCAGCTTTACAGAGACATTAGAAGTTACCTTGATCAAAACTGGGTGTTCGTTGACGACGCCGACAATAAAACCAAAATCCAGCCGCTGTCAAGAAGTGAAAAGTCACCACCAGGATGGGCGTAATGACCGAGGGGTCTGTTAGGAAGTTCATCGTGTCTCGATTATTCTCCCAAACTCAAACCTAAACAAATGGTAGGTAGCTCAAAAAGCTGCTACAAAGGTTCCTGCTGGTCCACCGTCTGAAGACTTCCAGGTAAAGTATCAAAACTAGTGTCCATTAAGGAGAAATTTTACAAAAACTAAATGTGAGCTGACAGAAACATCCTACTTTCAGCACCGCAGCTAATAACTTCTCTGAGTGTTTCTCTCCATTCAGAAGCCCTCCCTCTCTACCCCCCTGCCTCCCTCTCTCTCCTCCTCTCTAACTAAAACTAGCTCGCCCTCTGACACTCCACCAGTGAATTCCTTTCCCCTGAAACAAGCCACTGGACTGAGTGCACCGTTAGAATAACGGTAAATAAATGAAACAGGATGAAACAAACGGAACTCTGTACTGTATGTGTGTGTGTGTGTGTGTGTGTGTGTGTGTGTGTGTAGTTTCGTCATCTCCAAGACAACCACATAGTAGATACCCACATGCTCTTCTTCCTGTGTGTGTGTATGTGTGTGTGTGTGTGTGTGTGTGTGTGTGTGTGTGTGTGTGTGTGTGTGTGTGTGTGTGTGTGTGTGTGTGTGTAATATTAGGGCAATAAAGCTACGTTGTTATCTATTTTTATGTGTCCATGTTGCATTTATGTGTCTTTGTATACATTGACAATAGATTGCGCAAGGTGTGTGTATATCTGTGTTAGGTAGGTGAGTGTGTGTGCATGTGTGTTTGTGTTTTCCTCTGTTGCTATGAGTGAGCAATGCATCCTGGCTGTGATATTTATTCTCCGCTATCTTTGAATGATGTCTGCTGACTGCTGACGGTGTGTTCAAAAGCTTCAGACGGAGGGGGCAATCCAGCCAAGGTGATCATAGTATGTGTGTGTGTGTGTGTGTGTGTGTGTGTGTGTGTGTGTGTGTGTGTGTGTGTGTGTGTGTGTGTGTGTGTGTGTGTGTGTGTGTGTGTGTGTGTGTGTGTGTGTGTGTGTGTGTGTGTGTGTGTGCATGCGTGCGTGCATGTGTGTTAGAGGCACACACAGACACTTTACAGCGTGATTCAGCATGATTAAGGGTGCAGACTGGCAGGCAGGGGGTCCTCGGGTTACTCTCACCTCGCATCTGTACATGTGTGTGTTACTGTGTGTGTTTGTGTGTGTGGTCAGGTTATCAACTGAGCGCTGAAAACCCACTGATATTTTAGCCCTAGCAACCTGCGGTCACAACAACACACAACCACAATAAATCTGACGACATCATAGAGCTGTCAGGGGAAAAACCTTCAGCTAATGTTTTATAGTGCCGCTTCCTTCAATCCCAACAGCCTCAAACTTAAAAGTGATGATTTCAATTGGAGAACAGTCACATGATTAAGAAAGTATAGCATTTTGCTAACACATGGTATAAATAAAGGCGGATATATGCAGAGGGCCGTAATGGGGTGCTTTCCTATTAGTCATTTCCTAATCGCTACAATTAGCAGTAAGAATGAGGTAATGGAGATTTGATGCTGATGTGATCGGCTGTTTATCCGGTGCTTTCCACCAGTGAGGCTCACATTGAAACAGAACTACATTACCCAGAGTCCTTTCCGTACAAAATGTACTTTAGGGAGAGTTTACATGGGCTTGAAATGTTTTTTTCTAAATGTAGCATAATAAGGTTTTTAGAAATAGAGCATTTTATAGTATTTTTATATATCAGAACTACATTTCTCAGGGCCCCCTTCTGTCCTCTAAGTTAGACTAATTGAACAATGATAAAGTAATAATAATAATAAAAAAGGAATTATTAAGTCAATAAAGGTAAGTATTTTAAAGGGAGAACACAGTTTTGAGAAGCATGAAGTCCTTTTCTGTCCTTAATTTAAACTACCGGATTGAAAAATAATAAAATATATATTAAAAACGATTCTAAATGTATTTAAGATACATTTCTTTAAAGGGAGCTTTTTAAAGTGTTGCACATTTTTAACAGCAGATCTACATTACCTAATGTCCTCCCTGTTCTAAAATAAATAATACCCTTACTCCTATTTTTTTTATATATACTTTATTCCAGCTCTGTGAAGGAATACAAATAGAACAAATACAATAAACTCAATTAAAAAGCATGCAAATGAGAATTCTGTTTTTTAATCTAAATTAAACTTTGACTGTTGAGTGAAAGAGGGGACCAAGTGAAGTAAAAACACAAGTGTGAGGAGGCTAAAGAGGAAACATAGCAACCGCATGTGTGCTGTGGTAAAGAGTGTGATGCAGCCACTGTGGGGCAGAAGAGACCAACGTGTGTGTGTGTGTGTGTGTGTGTGTGTGTCTGTGTGTGTGTGTTGGGTTTAACACTGTAACCACTGACTGCAGACCAGTGTCAAAGCCCCAAAAAACGACCAATCTGAAAGCAATCAGCTTCCAACTACAATATATACATTTATTTTAAAGCCTTTAAATGTAGTTTTACAATATTGTTTAAGACAAAGAAGCTTTGGACACACTTTTCATTAACAACTGGTGTAAGTTGTTTTGGAATTTTCTTTTTAACTATAAGATTTATTATGTATTAAACTTTGTTATCAATTGATTTCTTATCCGTAAACACAAAACTTATATTTGGTTTTGTATTAGGTCAGTTTAAAGCAAAAATATCAAGTTGGACTTAATTCTGCTTTTAAGTAACCTAATACACTAAATTCAGATAAGATGCACTGAGTCTTTCTGAATTTAAGATATTTTTCTATGCAATGACACATTAATAAACACTATTCTTTCAAATGTAAAGGTCATTTCATCAATATATCAGTGTCTTTGTTTACACACTGACATGGTACACTGGCTGCATGTATGTGCCTCTGTGTATGTGTGTATATCAGCTTTTAGGGTCAAGAGGTCAGGGGTCATAGCCCTCACAGTGTCATAGTGTTAGGTGTAACACAGCCTGGGGATGATGTCAGATTATGCTATACACTCGATACAAGAGGGAAGACAGAAGAAGAAAGATGGATGAAAGTGTTGAAAGGCGGATTAAACTACTGCGCTATTGTGAAGCTGTATTGGCGGTTTGTATTGGGAAGTGAATGACCCTTTTCATTTAGATATCACAGAGTTATCTGACACTCACTGCCGCACAAACCAAAAAAAGACACACAGCCTTTTGTGTCTCTCTGTTTTCACTATATAAGCATTAAGGAATTCTTTGCATTTACATTTAACCTCAAAAACTAAATTATTTTGCATATGGTCTGCTTCTCTCCTGTGTTTTTAATCCAGCAGCATGTCACGTCTCCTGTCTCTCCCTCCCCCAGTACGGCACAATTCTCCCAGTCAGCATCCTTTACATAGATAGGATGCAAGGTCACCCTGATACACACAAGGTTCCAGACACACACACAGAAATATGTTGGTCTCTCGTGCACAGATGAGTGCAGGCAGGGCAGTAAACTGTATCAGGGTATGGAAATATTTCCTGCAGGCTGACCACAGGACAACAGCAGCTGCAGCACCGAGGACAGCTGCACGGGCATAAAACACGTTCTGTTCCTCTGATCATTTCTCTTCCAAAAAATATAAAAAGGAAACACATTAAGTGTCAGAACATGAGAATTCATTTACATCTATTCACTTGGCACATGCTTCTATACAAAGCAGTTAGCAGGATGTTGGTGAATGTAAAGTCTGTGGCTGCACAGAATCCAACATGTAAAGACTTTTAAAAATGAGGAGCTGACTAAAGCTGCTGCTAATAAATCCATTAGTTAATCAAAAGGATATTAATCAACTATTAGCACTTAAAGTTGAGTAAAAATGCAAAAATAATTGGATGGCTTAAGCTTCAGAAAAGTTTGCTGTTCCATGCTTGTCGGAACTTTTTTTTTTACTGTTGGTCACAGAAGACAGTGGATGATGTTTCTATAGGCTCTTTAAATTTAAGGTCATATTTAAACATTGTTTCCTAATAGTTTTTAGGCTGCAAGATTAAAAAATCATCAAAAAAAACTAAAGTTAATTAAATCATCAAAATTATTATGAGTTGCAGCACTAACCAAAACGTGTTTGGATTTTGTCTGAACCGGGGATCCTCTTACTTTCGGAGTGTGCCCTCATACCAAAATGCCGATTTCCTCCGTAAAAAGAAAAAGTGATGCCATAAAACTATATTTCGGTTGTCAGACACTGTATAATCAATTAAAAAATCATGTCAAATAGAGCGTCAGACGGCAGAGAAAGCTTTGGATTTACTGAGCTCCGACGGAACATTGTTGTTTGTGGCGCCATGTTGTATACGGGCATCATGTTGTCGCGACAATTGATATATACTATATACAAGATCCACGTCTTATTTATTTATCCTTTGATCAGATATTCCCTGTATTAATAATGTATTTGCAGATTTTTGACTGTAAAGGCCCCTATATGACTGCTATAAGTTTGCCAATTTCTTTGTTTTTTAAAAGGGATGTATAAAACAAAGGATATGTGGTATCAGCAAAAAAATGAAAATATCGTACTGGCACGCCTATAATAAAAACTCCAACAATACCCGGCTCTGTTTAAAGCAGAATCCCTGCTGTTAAGGACTGGAGGAGGAAACAGGAAGAAGCATGTTGCTGAAGGACAGGAGGGAGGATGAGCAGCAGCAGGAAGAGAAGGACAGTCGCATCAGCGTGATGAATCCTTTAACCTTGGAGTTTCATGGCCACACAGCTGCAATAAAAAAAAGTATCCCTCTCGTCTCCTCCTCTGACAGAGTCCCAGCTGCCAGACTGAACCCCATCACCTCCAGCTCACACCTGTGCAGGCTGCTGACAACAACAACAACGCTTAAACTGTAGCTATCTGTGATTTTAGCCTAACAAAAAAACTGACCAAGGTGCGATAGCTCGGTGTTGACAATTATATACATATAACATTCAATAAGATACAATTTTCTTCTGAATAAACATTGTTTTCTGACATTATAGAATGATATCACCATAATAGTAGAAGGCTGTGGCTTGCCAAAAACATGTTCTGGAACCCATACCATGTCCATGATTTTTTAAAGTTAGACTTTTCATTCACCCTGACCATTCAATCTTAAATTGAAATAACAAAATGAATCTAAGATCGGATGTACGATATAAGAAATATTATCCTCAGTGATTGTAGTCTTCTGTTAAAAGTCAGTTTCATTTTTTTCCATGTCTTAAATATTTATCACGCTTCAAATGCTGCAGCTGTGATGCCAGACAAAATGTAGACTTGATCTGACAAAGTATAATCGTATCGTATTACAGTGAACAGTTTCAGTTCTGAATAAGGAAGTGAGGTTTAAGGTTGCTGTGATGCTGTAACTCAATGCTGTTAAAACAGCTATTCTGAGATGTGGGGCTCCACACAGCTGCATGTGTTAGGACCGTGACACATCAGAACTGTCCCTCACACACTGTCCTCCTGCAGCTGCGTGACCTCCGGCTCCTGCATTGGAGAAACTCTATGAAAATGAGTCCTGACCCGTAATCCAGATAAATGAACGGAAGGTGTACGACAGGCAGTGGACATACCAGTCTGTGAAGTGCTCATTAAACTATAATATATTTATAAAGGAACCTGCAGCAGTGAGAGTGATGGAATTGTGTTTGCAGTTCAGTTATAATAAGTTGTTATAAAGTCTGCAGGGAATGTTTCAAGAGCATCCACATTTTGAGGAAAACTCTGACCTGCAGTACCACACTCTGCAGTTAGGGGGCAGACTGGGTCCGGTGACAGAGAAGCATATTCAGTCAGACGTTTTGATTATTAAAGACCCTATTCAGCTTTATAAAACTCCCCGAAATCTGTCACTAAGCACTTTTTGGTTTACGGTTTTCTTCGGATTTGGTGTTTAAAGTTTGAATATCTCACTCTGTTAACATTGGTTGCGTCTGTGTCCATTTATTGGTATTATAAGTAACCAGAAAAGGGGATAAAAAAATCCCCCAACAAGGACACTTAGAGAAATAATAATAAACCCAACCGTGGTGTTCAGTACGAGAGGAGCCCATTATCAGTGAAACATTCACACAGAGACCCAATCCATGCAAATGGATTTGCTATCACTCGGCCAAACAGGCACAAGCAATCAAACTCAGACTGTAAGGGATCCGGGCATGAATAATCAAACAGATCACAGGGCTTGGACTAACAGAGGGTCAACAGAAGACATTTTATAAGACAAACAGTGTTCTTTTAAAAAGAGACTGCAAGAGTGGTCAAAAATGTATCTATTGCAATTTAGCAATTCAAATGTCTAACTATGCTTGTTATTTAAGACATTGTTGTGAAAATATTGGGGGCCAATAAGCTGCTGTTGTTCTGTCTGTTTATTTGTGTAGAAAGTTATGTAGCCAGGAGTCTCTCTGTCTCTCTCTCATAATTCCAGGATAACAACAAAAACTAAAAATGAATCGATTATAAGCAATATTTCATTGTTTATTTTAAGTGTTTTTATTACAAGTTATTCCTACATTTGAGTCTTTTACAAAATATAAGCAAATACTTATCTAGGTTTGAGAGTATGATTGTTATTATTGCTGTTATTTAATTATTACATTAACTTTTTTTGATTATTAGCACTTTCCTTTATGTATTTTCAGTTTTTTATTCAGTTTATTTAGTATTTACTTGCATCGTTCTTTCGAAGAGGTTCTTATAGTTTCTATTTTATTTGTATTTTCTTATTTTGTCATGTCCTATATTTAATATGTTGCATTGTTGGAGGAGCTTAGGACCAAAGATTCATTGCCATAACTACACTGCATGTGGTAATAAAACCCCCTTGAAGCTTGAACCTTGAAGAGCATGGCAATACCAAGGTTTGTTTTCATGAAATTGTTGCCTCAACATAAAAAAATGTGAAAAGAGTTATTTCTAAATGATGTAGGTAATGGATAACCACTAATGTTTTATATCTAGTTTGGCAGGCAACACCACATCCACTCTGTTACCTTCAGCTGTCTTTTCAGTGTGGGATGAACACACTGAAGGCCTCCAGTCGGAGCTCTGCTGACAGATAAGTTAGTTATGTTTTGACGGGAGAACTAAGCGGCTGGCTGGTCCTGTCCAAAGAGCAGACAGGAACAGAGCCAGGAGTCATCAGAGAGACAGGGATACCCCGAGAGGCCATTAAGAGATTAGAGGAGAGGATAAAACAGGGTAGAGGACCAGTGTCACTCACTCACACACACACACACACACACACACACACACACACACACACACACACACACACACACACACACACACACACACACACACACACACACACACACACACACACACACACACACACACACACACACACACACACACACACACACACACACACACACACACACACACACACACACACACACACACACACACACACACACCAGAGGGGGGGAGGCAGAGATTTACTAAGGAGATGTGAGTTCATCAAGTAAAGTAAAGCTTACTTCTTGTAACCATAAGCTGTGGTATGTACGCACAGGTTGACTAGGTGAAAGTCACTTTTACATCCCTTATCATGCAAACACTGATGTCATAACATTTCCCACAAGCCTAAACAGAGATTTCTTGGTAGAGTTTGAGGAAATGAAAGAGGGGTTTTCTGAGATGAGAGAGAAATAAGGGAAAACTCTTCAGGAAGTAAGAGTCAAACGAGGTCACAGGCCCTGCTGCGGCTCGGTCCAAAAGTCATGAGAGATGCTGGAAGCCTGAATTCCTGCAAAGCTAAATGAAATGATCTGGCTGAGAGGAGAGGTTGTTGAATCTACACACCAAAAAATACAGGAACTCACACTCAAAGCTTTTGTGTTCTGGAAACAAAGGCTAATTACCCCTGTCCTTTCCCTCACCCTGCATGATAAAAAGAGAAGAACAAAGACCTAACATCTCTGTTCCCCCAGGTGCCACACACCAAAACGCCATTATTTTACAATATGTGCTATCAGGAAGATGTTATATAAGTTATAGTAGCACAAAATGAGCGGTAACGACTGTCATAGAAGTGCTTGGGATGCTACTTGTAATAAAAGGAACTGGCTAAACAATGACAGGACAAAATAAAACGATTTCTGCTGAAACTATGTGAGTAAGCATTTTCATGACAAACACAAACTCTGCTTATTGTTTATCCTGTATACCCCACAACAAGTAACAAAAAACAACTGCTGCAGTGATGATTTTCCAAAGCTGTTAAACCTTTTCTTATAGGATTTAAAAGTTTGCTGTGTTGTTTTGCTACTGCATTGCTGGAGCTGGATTTTCAGTATAGAAAACAAAATACTTTTTTTTAATTGTTTACTTTTTGCTTGTAAGAGGCAACATTTGTGAAAAGCATGTGTTAAATATTACTATTAAAAAGGTATTAAAAAACAATATCTGTCAATAACAATGACATATAAAAGATGAAATAGAAAGATCATGTAAATAAGAATAAATATGATATAAAATGTAAAAGAATGTCCCTGTCTATTCGTGTAACTTGTCCATTAGTACGCTTTTGTACAGATATGGTCCCAGACTCTCCCCCATTCTCCCTAAACTTTTTGGAGTGAAATTTATTTGACAGAAAAAAGCCAAAATACAAATTAAACTAAGTTATAGACAAATGTGACTGACAGCATCATATACATTTTCTCACAAATAAGAATTGATATTGCGATAATATCTTTATCATGAATTATTTTTTCCATTCATAATATGTAGTGAAATCAGAAATCATAAAAACCTGAAGCCACCTTAAACACCAACTCAGCCACTAGCACTGTTCAAAGCAGCGTTGTCTTGGGTCGTAACACCACCTGACCTGTCTTATCACACAAAATACAACAATTCTAAAGTCTGTAGTCAATAAAGAAAATGCTTGTCAGAAACAAATACACATGGTTTATATTATAGACTTTCCTTTATCAATACAAATCAATAGATTTACCACCTATTAACCCCAACAACCACGATGTCGTATTTCTAGCTTGGACATAATATTGTCAAGGCTAATTTCTCATGTGATGGATTATGGGGTTAGGTGTGTGTGCAGTATAAACACACTGAGCCTGACTGGGAGCAGGAAGCCAGTGTGACCTCTGTGACCCGACTGACTCAGGAACAGCATGAAAACACTGATGTTGACCCCTGGAGCTTTGATTGTTCGGTCAGAGCGCTCATCAGGGTAAAGGTCAAGGATCATGTTTGTGTGTGTTGACATTAGCTAGTCACCAAGGCAATGTTATCACACTGTTTGTAGATGCACTTCAAGTCATCACCCAGGAATCACTGCTTACTGAAGAAAGAGGGTGACAAGAGGAGGAAGAGCTGTCACCCAGATTGGCACAGAGAAGCCCAGCATGGATGGATTGTGGGAAAAGAGGGAGGGAGGAGTGTAAGGGAAGGAGAACAAGCGATGGATTTATGACGTTGTGAGAAAAAAAGAGCTGCATCCAAACTCTTTTGGTTTTAGGGGGGTTCATTTTAGGTTGATGAGCAAGAGAGGGACGGACACACAATGAGAGACATAGATGGATAAAAAAAAGAACTTGGAGGAAGAATGGTTAAAAATAATGTTTTATTTTTATTTAGATAAATTGACACGCAACCGGAAAATAGTAAAAGGGAAAAAAGTGTTGGGAGAGGAGTTTTTTATCTCGTCAGAGCAGCTGATGAAGAGGGTGAAATAAGGACAGACGTAAGATCAAAGTCCAAGAGTGACAAAAGCACGAGTTAAAGGGGCGACAGGAGAAAGTGAAAGACAGAGGAACAATAAAAGCATGTGAGAGGGCCTGAGAGCTGACGTCACAGTGGAGCAGCAGGGAGTGAAACGAAAGAGAAATAAAAAAAACAGAAGTCCACTTCTAAACAACAACTTCCACTGTGGATCAGTTGGATCACTACCAGCAGTTAAAAACGTTCTTCCTTCCTGTTTATCTATAGTGGGTTTTTTAGCTGGATAGACACATACCAGAAATTAGATTAGAATGAAATGAATGTTTATTACCGAAAGATTGAAAAACAAATTGCATATCCCCCTGATCCATGGTTTTCCTCTTTTATGCAAAAAAAAAGGTTGAAAAAAACTATCATAAAGCAAACTATTAATTCATAACCTTTTTTCCCTGTCTTCATTGGTATGCACTATATGACAACAAAGACGCCTAAAGACAATCAATCATTTTTGGTCCAAACCTACTTGGGAAGAAAACTGATTCTGAATTTGTCACGGAGATAATGACCATCTATTGGAAAACAATTACATTTATCAAATCAATTAATTCACATCGTAATAATTGAGGAAACATTTAAACTCCATACTAAAGATCAGCTTACATGATCACAAGGGCAATGCTTACATGCGTATTTTGGAGAGGTTTCGATCTGAACATGTTCACCATTTTGGTTTAGCATATTAGCATGCCAGCACTTTTTAAATAGCTCTTAGGTAAAGCTGAGGCTAATGGGAATTTGCAGGTTTTTGGCCATAAACCAAAAATATTAGGCAAATAAAACCTTTGATCTGATGATGTCACTAGCTGGGAATGGCCAATAATCACCAAAGTCAGTAGGGTTCCTCCTCTGGGGACCACAAATGTACAAATGTCACAGAAGTTAATCAAATATTTGCTGAATGTGGTTGACCATCGACAGAGTGAAAAAGGTGGCGCATTAAAAAAGTGAAACAGCTTTATTTCTGTCTGACATTAAACTTCCTGGCTACGTTAGCGCCTTGCTTAGCGACACATGTACAGAGCAGAGAATGAATGAGCGGTGGTAAAGAGGGTGAAGAGGAGGTGTGTTTGTGAGAGCCGGGGAGAAAGAGCAAGACATCTATAGGGTCGTGAGAGAAACGAGGAAGAAGAAGAAGAAGAAGAAGAAAAACACTCAGACGATGAGGTCAGTGGATGGGAAAGGACGAAAGACAAAAAGTGAGGCAATGAAAGGGCCGGGGGCAGAGAATGTGAAGAGTGTACACAAATATAGGGGACCCTAACACATAACCATGGTAACCGGGCCCTTCATTTTAACCCCAGCTGTTCTCGTTACCATGGACACCCCTCAATTAGGACCCTCCCTCCAGCGTCCCATCCACTGGCTTTTCATCAGGGCACTTGACCCCGGCTCCTGAAGAAGCTGTAATTATCCGGCTGTCAGAGTCCTCGTCGCCATGATGTCAACAATTACATTCAGTCCTAAAGGTCTCCGCCACACAGGACTCTCTTTATCTGGCGGCTTTTGTTTTAATCACATAACAACTCAAGATGACACATGATCAGGAGTAGGGATGCGACAATTTCGGATTTTTTCCTGGATTGCAACAAGAATTACTCAGAAATAATTCATCGGGGGGAATTTCCTCATCATGTTTAAATATAAGAAGGTCCTTTACCTCGGCATCAGGGTAGAGAAATTAGATTTGTTTTTTTTACGCAGGGGGACTTTATCCTTTATTGTGGTTTACTTGTTTATGATTATTTAATTATTTATTTTCCACAGAAAAAGATGTGTCTCTTATGGGTAAGTTGACTCACTAGAGAAAGAGATAAAAGGATAATGGCAACTTAAAACGTTCTTATTGTGGCATGCCTAATTTGTAGACATCTTTAAGCCTTAAAATTCTAGCATGCTTGTCAATACTGTTAATGATAAATCAGTAATAAATCATCAATCAATCAAAGATGGTAAATATTTACTGATTTTATCCAGCCAAATGTAAAAGACTTTCCACATTACCACACAGGATGATAACGTATCCTTGGGAAGATCAGTTTTGTGTTTTTTTTATACATCAACTAATGACAATACATTTTGGATGCAGCTGTCATATGCTGCAAGGTTTATTATTAGGGCAAAACAAGTCACATTTTTCAACCGTGGATTTATATCTTAATATACTTTTTATATTTGGAGTGACTTTTACCGTAGAGCCACTTCCTCCCTGGATGTTACAATCTGTATCCCCCTGATAAATACTCCATCTGTATCAGCAGGTCTGCCTTTGGTTCTATGTGCTGTCTTAATGGGTTGGGTGGTAAAACTGTCCTGAGAACAGCTTGTTAAATGTATCAAGTAGCCTGGATGAACTTTAAAAAAAACTCCCTCTAACTTATGCCGGACTTTCTCTTTAGTTTTATGGGTCCAGAGGCTTGTGTGCATTTGTTTATAGTACATCAGAGTGTGTTGTACGCAGGCAGGTGTGATGTGAAGTAGAAGCCGAAGACCACCAACTCTGACCATAAAACAAGAGGAGGGGGAGCGGTCGTACATCACAGACAGGCTGAAGCTCCCCTCTTTCACTAATGGCCCTGTGGCACACACACCAACACACACTGCAGCTCTGTTCACTATGTGGCGGGACAGGAAATGAATGAGTGTGTATCTCAGTGAGCCTGAGGGCAGAATTGTGCCAGGTTGGTACAACAACTTGGAAAGTGATCAATGGCAGCGATAATTACTCCACAGGTTCATTACAGTGTCAGGTGTGTTACCACTTACATAAAGGGACAGTAATCATTTCTTAACAAACTCATAGGGAGATGAGACCAGTGTTTGAACATTTTTATGGAAAATTGGGATTTTGGTGAGGTGTGGGACGAACAGAACAGAGAGGAGGGGGCAGCCTGCTGTGGGAAAACAAAGAGAAGTGCTGATAAAATGGGATCCTGGCCCAAACAGAAAACAGATTAAAGAAAAAGGCAGCAAAATTCAAGAAGATAAAGCATTATAATGATCATTTTTTAGAAGAATACTGTGCTCAAACTGTGCCATCATATTTAAATTAAGCCAACTGCATCTGCAACGATTATGAGATTAATTAACAGAACCCTTCTCTGCATCTTTTCATGACCTTTGCTTTTTGTCTTAAGAAAATTATGTTAACCATTAGGGAGAGAAAGACTGTATGACAGAGAGAAGGGGAGTGCTGATGGACCTTATTGATGGGTTGAGGGATAATCTATTTGCTGTTAGTGTTATTGACTGCAGACCCGGTCCTCTGGGCTTCCACATCACATTACCAGTTGACAGAGCAGAAAGCTTTCAATAAACACAGGCAACACCTTTAAACAACTAACCGAGATCGAAGCATGATGAGTCTAGGTGGACCAATTTCCTCAACAACGCATATTTAACAAAAAGCAAACAAGTGAAAATCTAGGGTAACTACACAAATATATTATATAAACTATGGTAGGTGCCCAAAAAATATCAAAGGTAGGTAGAATCAAATGGAAGAACATATAGGGCAAGTCTACAAAAAGTAAGACAAGCCTACGTTAAATCCACAAAAAACAAGTAGAATCCTAAATAACGAAGTACAGATGCACCCAGGCATAACTAATTTACCTATATCCACATAAACAACACAAACTATTGTGCATGTTGAGTATTGAGGCTTGCTCAATACAACCACTCTGTACACACAGCCTATGTACACTGAAGATTATCTGAGCTGTCCACAGTGTCGCAGAGGCAGGATATATTTATATATGGATATGCAAACTTGTATTTAAATACGTATGTCATTCAGGAGATGGATCCTCCATTTTTTGTTTTAAACTCCTTTCTTTATGTGTGTTTTGTGTCCTGCTAACACATATCTATCACTTTTGTTTACCTGTGTTTTTAAGAGAAAACCTCATAGGACACAATAAGATATTAAGCATGTCCATACAAACACACACACAGACAGGGGATGAAGGGGATCCCTGTGTTGTATTCTGACTGTTAATGCCACCTTTAAATCCTCACAGCATGTTCCTAAAACTTCAAAAGCTCTAAAAATAAACTGAAGTAAAAACCACTTCTATCTTGGAAATAAACCTGAGGGCCAAAGCAAAGATGGCAGCTTAAATTCTACGAGGCGGTGAGAAAGAACAACATCACCGATAAAATATCTTCTCTCCATGGTTCCTGGTTTGTCTCAACACTGACAGCGTGTACTCTTATGAACTACAGAGCAGCCGCCTCGGTGTCACACTGAGATAACACTACATTTCCCACATTGCCCCTCTGGCTTCAGGAAGCAAAGCCTGCAGGGCCTGATGGGAGTCTGGGGACGGCAGGAAGTAGACAGGAAGCAGCAGAGCGTCACAGTGCAGTTACACAGAGACACCAGCGGTGTGTGTTGTTCTGTTCTGTTGTGCTGTGTGTGGCTCATGGCAACACATTTACACACAATGGGAATTAGAATGTGTAAATGAACCCATGAATACTTACTAATATCAAAGGTATTCGTGTAAGTATACATTACTAAAATTAGATATTCCAGGAAAGGTCACATTTTACTATTCAATGCATCATGACTCCAATTGTCTCCCCTTGATAATCACTAAAAATGTGTATTATTTATAAATCATTCTCTTTTAAATTACACAATTGCTATATCATTAAATATTCAGTATTGACCGCTTAAGATGTTGGGGTATTGACTCAATACTTTTGTTATCTTATATCAAAAGATCAGTGAAGACATTCTATATCTCCAGACAATAAAACAAAACATCCAAACTAATTGTTTATACAATAAAAGCTTTCAGACCTATTTGCACAGCATGGGATTTAGAACATATCAATTAATCTATGAACAGTTCATGAGGAAACAACATCTTTTAAACATTATGATTTAATAACAAGTTCTCAGTCCGTTCAATGTGATTTTTTTCCGGACAAGTACGTTGGCAGATAAGCTGAGGAATTCTTACTATTATGGACTGAAAATAAACAGTCAATAACATATATTTCCAATTTAGTCAAAGATCTTGTTCTCAACTATCACAAAAAACATGAAATTGTCAAGCTGCCCGAGCAAAAAGATTAAGGAGTGAAAAATGAAGTTGGGTAATCCCCGTCCAAAACCGCACTATATCAGAGACAGAGACGGCATGAGATGACTGTTTAATTTAATGGTAGTCAAAACAAGTTCGGCCATGTCAGTTGTCTTAATTAGCCACAGCATCTGAACTTCGATACAGCAGCTAAAAATAAACACTATTCTGCATTCATAAATCAACACAACAAACTATTTTCCTTCAAGCAGAATGAAGTCTTATAAAACAGTTTCCTGACTGAAGAGGGAAGAATTAGGAGTTATTGAGCTATAAATCGCTGTACACCAGTTAGTGAATATAACCAATAAAATGATTAGAAAATCAAATGAAAGAACATTTTTCAGGGAATCCAACATCTTGCCAAACTATGTCTCTGGTTTTCTCTAAATTGATTATTTATTTTGGACAGGTTAACAGCTGCGTAACATCATAATAAGTTGGATGTGGATTTAAGTTAACCTCCTCACATCTGCTGCTGAGATGAACCGAGAGGGATGTAGACACAAATACTCACAAAAACACAGGTTAAATCAGGTGAATGCTGCCCTCAGGATCACAAAGAAGTGTAGTAGTGATAAAAGCTTATAAACAGCAGTACTTAAGAAAGGTAGATGGAAAAAGAGCTGTGGGGAACAAGGATTAAAAGACCCATTGCCGCATAAATAAAGTGAATAAAATGACTGTCCATAAGGGAAGCAAAGAGCCTCGCTGAGCCGAGCAGCGTTTCCCTGAAGCATCTCAATCAGAAAAGGGGAATTTAATGACCAGTTCCACAAGACAAGTTGGCAGCAATAACCTAAAAACCTTATTAACTCCAGGTTAGAGAGCTAATGAGATTTCCATCCATGACTTTAATCTCTTCCTCGAGCTGGAGTATTTCTGATGCCAAAGACGGACCCTGAAACTCCACAACAGTGAATGCTGTGACATTGTGAATGGCTCTCTTTTGTGCCTTAACCTTTATGTTCTTTTTCAGAGATCTGCTCAGGGGGATTTCAAGCTCTGAATAAGCAGTGGGTCAAAATAGGGGCTGATGATCAAGACGTATTGTTCAATCAAGTGAATGAGAAAATACCAAACATCTTACATTTAAATTGGGTGCTTAACAACAGGATGAAAAAGAAAATACCTTCCAATTCTTTGTTTTGAGATTTCCACAACGGTATATAAGAGGCCTACGGCTAGCAACCAATAGCTTAGCTTAGCATAAGTAAAGAAACAGGCGGTAACTGCTAGCCTGGATCAATGCTAAGGGAACAACTGCCTACTAACACCTCTGAAGTTTACTAACTTACACTTTTTATCTTATTTGTTTATCTTTTTAAAAGCAGAAGTGTAAACAATACAGTGATGTATATGATTGCACGGACGGGGAAGATGTGTAGCTTTTCCCGCCCCTTTCAGTCGTCAGTCGATGCTAAACTAATCTAGGGCCATGTATTGGCAACTATCTGTCAATCTGAATAAACAATCAAATATATTGTTATACTGTAAACAAGGCGATCTGTTGCAAATTTAAATATCTAAAGGAAGCAAAACACTGTTATATTAACTGTTAATTTTTTGGTGCATTCTGAAGAGTGAGATCGGCATTTATCACATTACTTTTATATTTCAACATCACAGATTCTTTTGTGTAATCTGACCAAATGTTTTAACAGTTGCGTATATGAATACATTTGGAGGATTCTTAAGGTATGGAATTAAAATAATTGATATTATCGAACCACGTATTCTGCTTATATCTATATTGTTGAGCATTTGTCGCTAAATTTGCACACAATTTTGGGAGGATGAAAATGGGTAAGACAATATGTCACAGATGTTTGCTTTTTTTAAAAACCTGAATAGAAGGTTAATCTGTGCCCTTCTAGTGTGGATTTATTTCAATCAGATAAACATGTAGCATAATTGTTTAACTTTTCCTTAACCTTGGAGCATTAGAAGTATTCAATCCTGACTTCTCTTCTAGAAATGCTTGAATTGGAAAAAAAAGTACGCCATCCCTACATTAATGGTACAACGACTCTTCATTCCTTCATGTGCACTTTTCATTCCTCACATTCTCTTTAATTCCCTCCGATCTTCTCTTGCCTTCATTCCCCCCTCTCCTCTCTCATCATCTTGTTCCCTCGCCTGTGGTCTCAGTGTCACACAGCTCACAACAACACACATACACACACATGGTAATTACATGAGCAAACTCTGTCCTGTGATTACAGCCCTGTCAGAGTGCAGAGAGGGTTCTACTTAAGAGCTATCTGAATAACACGGGTAGAGAGGTGGTGTTAGATTGTTAACAAAATGTTCTCATGTGGATGCAATAAAACAGTCAACGTTTCCTGAGAAAAACTGTCTCTTTAAAAAACCCCACCTTTGACCTGAACGCTACAGTAACTCAATGATCTGACCCTATGGGGGGTGCTACAGCCCTGCAGCAATCAGCGGCTCTGGGGGGGTGTCACAAACACACCTCCACGCATGACAGTAAACACTGAAGTTCTGCCAGCATAGCAACGGCGGGGCCGCACCCCCACTGCAGTTATGCTGATAAACGCGAGGGAATGCTTATCATACCAAACACATCTGGAGGATTGCTTCTGGAAGCATGTCATGTGAGTTCGTGACCCCGAATTAAGAGACATGAAAACTAAAGCCGTGAAATAAATGATGGAAAAGTAGAGGAACCCACCGGCTGATATGGAAGATTTTGTAAAGCTCAAATAAGGTTAAAAAAAATGTATAACATTGTTAGTCATATTAGGAATTTCTCTCTTAAAGTAGCAGATATTAAAGGGGCCCTATTAGGCTGATGTTCAGGTTAATTATTGTATTGTGCATAGGAATATAGGAATCCAATGGAGGCGTCTCAGGCAGAGGGGGGAGTGTGTGGGAGACAAACTTTGGGATTTTAGCCTTTGCAGACCATATACATGCACATAATTCTATATAACACACTACAGGAAAGGGAAACCGAAAGAGCAAAACAGGGCCCCTTTAAAACTCTTAGTAAGAAAAAGAAACATTTGAATTCATTTAAAGCAGATGTTATCAAATAGGGGCGCAAATCATAGAAATGTAACTCCCCAAAAGTATTTTTTTTGTATTCGTCTGTCACTCAAAAGCCCTTCTTCACATGCTGACACAGCAAACCAACACATCCTCCATTCATCAAAATAACCCTACTCAGCACCTTTTAAAAAGAAATGTATTAGCATGAATGGCTGAATCCATTTAGTCCCATTTCCCAGTGTTGCATTCAGGTCACATCTATAGATCGCTATGTGAAAGAACGGCACATTAACGCACAATTTCCATACGGTTTGATGGCTATTATTGGATAACGGGACATTTTATTGCCACTTCTAAAATGGGCGGATGTGCTTTGGTGCCATAAAGGTTCTGCCTCATCTCCCCCATGTGATTATTAAACCTGCCACAGCATTTGATGCATACGTCTGACATTATGCAGGCTTTGGTACAGCAGTCCAGGATTTCTAGAAAAGTTAGCAGAAGATGTGACACAGAATAACAGATATGATAGGGCCTTGTTATGCTTTGTTTTGTAGCTAGTCCGGCTTAGGTTTGTCCCGTTGTGATAAAAGCTACACTGAAACAATCCTTAAAATGTGTTTAACCCCATATTCTGGGAGCCAACAAGACTTTGTCCTCTCAGGTTGCTGTGCAGTAGCGCCTCCTCCTGTGACTGTTTCTGGCACAGGAGCCACTATCATGCTAACCTGAAGCAAAGAGCCTCCAGACGATTATGTAACCTGATCAACAGGCTTTGAAGTTCAGAGGGGCAACTTGTCTGCTCGTGACACAAAACAATGTAGAGCTTAGACTGGTTTGTTAAGTAACAATTTGCTTCCACTGTTACAGTCACAAAGATTAGCTGCATAAACCGGTTGTTATGAGTTAAGGAGGTAGGAGAGAGGTACCAGAAGGTCTGGATTTTAAAAGTCTCGTACAAATATGTTACACATTAATGAATAAAATAACTTCACTCTTGGAGGTAAACCCTCTTGGAATTAGTGGTTGGTGGTCAAGCTCTACTACTGAGAAGTTATTTGGAAAATAAACAAACTTTGCCACACTCTTTGGAGACATAAAGCACACATGGATTCAAATATGCACCCCAAGCACATAATTATTGATAAAAATGACTAATCTGAGGAATCTTTGACTATAACTGTTATTTTACCTGCATCCACAGTATGTGCTTATGGATAGGTGCAGTATATTTGTGAACATGCACAAAAAACATTCTTTTATAGAAGTCACTTTGACTTTAATGGTTGGCTTCCTCTAGTTTAGCAAAACCACCAGTCCAAAGTCCAAGAAAAACCTCCATCAACGGCTTCTTAAGCAATGGTTTTTAAATGCTGACTCAGATGTTTGAGTTATTTTGGGAGATTTTGGAACCTTTATCAGACTGCACTGGTTTCACCTCCAGAGGCTGGTAAAGCCATTAAAGTAATTGAAGTATTAAAATCCAGATATTGTTTTCCAGTATAAATGACTTAAGATAAAAAAGCGCCAACATAATATTACCACAGACCCCTGGGGTCTTTCAAAGGGGGGGGGGGGGGGGAGGTCGGATTTTACTGTTTCGTGACTTTTTAAAGTGTTGTGGTTTATCACTGGATGCAGGAGCTGTAGTGAGGAACTCTATAAGACCAGCGGTCAGTTTTAATCAGATAATCCAGGAGGATGTTGGAAATGAGCTTGTTCGCGCCTCTGATGAAAGCTGTAGTGGATCTGAAGTTCAGGGTGCCAGCATCGGAGGGAGGTGGCAGACGATGTGAAGAGAGGAGCATGTGTGAGTGGGAGGTGTGTGGTTGGCTGTGTGTATTTCTCATACCTGTACAGTAGATTATGGGTGAATGAGAGCTTCAAACTAGGGCTGGAAGGAATAGCTGATTTCAATTATTGTATAACTTTTTTTTTGTAGCACAACAGACAACTGTCCCAGTAAATAGTATACGTTTGTGTTGTTTTTTTTACCATTATCTGACATTCTATCTTAGTTTTAAGCAATTTTTTCTACAGTTTGACTTCACAGATAATATTGTCGCTGTGTATTAGTGAGATATATGTAACAGTTTGAAGACAAATTGAGCGGACACTTTGTATTACAGCTGCAATAATTTGTCTATTGTCAGAAGTTTACTATTTTGATAACTAGTTAACCATCCAAGTAATTTATCATGTGAACAATACAGAAAATGCTATCTTCAGCCTCTCAAAGATGGAGATGTCTTGCTTGTCCCTTGTTATTTCATACAAAAGTGATTTTTATTTACATTTAAAGTCAACCTTTTCCTGACCTTTCATGGATCAAACTGTTAACCTATAAAATTTGATTGTTTAAAATTGAAAATAATCCTTAATTGCAGCCCTCATGTATATGCTGCTATGTTGTGCCATGCATCCTTGTGTAACAGCGTCAGTTGTTGTAATGGATTGTCGCTCAGCAGCATAAGTCGAATGGATTAAACTAACAGCGGGGGATATGGGAGAAGTCAAGGCTAAGCCAAAAGAAGTGTTCCAACTCACACACACTCCAGCTTCATCTACCTTCATCTGCCTGCTGTGCTCTTTTTTTTATGTCTCCTAAAGCCCATTCATCCATCAGCCAGCTGTCCCACCCTGCCTTACAGGTGGACCTGCTGTACCATCCAAAAAAGTCATTACTTTACCCTGTCACACCTCTCTCATTAAGGTCAGTTTCGTAATCACATTCACAGTATTACAAAACAGGTTTTACTACTTCAAGATGTTTTTCATTGAGCAAAAGGCAAATAAGGCAGCCTATAATAAAACAATCAACATTTCCTTCCCTCCAATTCAAGTTAATCCTATTTCTAAAACAACTTCATGCTCATGACAAACTCATGACAGCCGGGACAACAATGGAGTAAATGTTAGCCTCGTAACAAAGTCAAAAACCACTCATATGACTGGATTATAATAAACTGAGCAGCACAGGGCAGCTTACTGATTTTACTGAGATCTCTGCCTGGGAGCGGCTCCTGAAACAAAGGCTTCCTGTTTGTGACCCAGGTGTTGGCTGAGGGTCCTTTCCACTGTGCTACAGGTTGGACTCTCTCTGCTCCTGTCAGATGGCACTGGGTGTCCTGAGTTATATTCTTAATAGGAAACATGTTTTTGGTTGAATTGAATCAGAATTGGTTCGACATTTATCAAAATAGCAACAGGACGAATCGTTAAAAATATGCAAGGTGCGTAATACGCCTAAAACACCTTTAAACTGGTATGTTTTTTTTATTGTTTCTATTTACAGTATGAGTAAATTCAGGAGGGAATGAGTCAAGCCTAGTGGTTGACCAAGTGTCTATGTCTATAAGCAGCAAGGGGAACTTTGTGTGGCATAGGAAACACATCAATAATGAGCAAATATACACCTCCTAATGACCCATCGTCATACACACGCCATCCTTTCCAAATGTATAGTATAAAACAATACAAAAGATGGTATTACAGAATGAATTTAATATTGCTTTATAATGATTAGATTAATTGATTCATTATATTGTCAATGAAATGTTGGAAAATTATGAAAAAAAAAAAATATATATATAGAAATATATTGTATGTAAGACTCCAAAAAAAATCTTCAAATGTTCTCTTTTGTCCAACAGACCAGTGTCTAAAACAAAGACATATTCAATTACTACATATCTGGTATTTATTTCTTGTAAAATAACTTAAATTGCTCATCCTTTATCATTAAAGTAGTGAGATTAACTTTCACGTGATTAAGAGCAGTGGATGAGCAATATTTTTAAATGTTAAGTGACAATAAGGCAGGAAACAGAAGCCTTTTGAAGTCGCGTCCTTGGTTAATGAACTTGAAAACATAATCCTGCTGTTAGCACAGGGGCCATTGACACAGATCCGCTCTGACACAGAAACACAAACACAGAAAACTGAGGTAAAAAGAAAGGACATGAACATGAATCCAGTCCCAAAGGCTGAAGTCATGTGACTGCAGTGCACAGGTGGAGAGAGTGAGTGCTTTATGAGCCGACAGCCGCTCCACCTTAAACAAATTGTGAGCAAACTCCTCGGGAAAACACAGGGCCTCAAACCTATTCATACACGACCTCTTTATCCGTCACACAGCTACTCGTCAGTCTATTAGTCTCCGGTGGCAGGTGACGGCAGATAAACTCAGTGTGAAACAATAGGCGGCCCACAGAAGTACACTTGTTATTCCATTTCAAAAGGTGAAGCAGGGAGCCCTTCTGAGGTTAAGTCTGTCGAGGAGGACATGAGAGTGGGTGCAGATGGCTGAGGCCCCATGGTGGTATCACACAAAAATAGTCTTTGAGGTATTTCTAGGCAGCATAAGTAAAGATTCTGTCTATAAAAACCTGTGTTGTGATCAATAAGTACACCAGCTTCTGTTAAAATATCTGCTGTTGTACGGGAAGCTCATTACAACAGCGCTTAGTTTTAAAAATCCTTCCCAAAAATAGGGAGGAAATAAATTAAGTATCACTTTGAACCACACGTGGCTTAATGTGTTTACACAACAGCTCCCACTATTGAGTGTGTGATAATTAATTACATTTCTGTTCATTACACTGGCCTTTAAAGTGGTTAAGAACAGTCATTTGAAAGGGGGTTAAAGGGGATTGTAGGAGATTCTAACACACCCTGACATCTACTGCTGTAAGGCCTCAGACGGAGCAGCTGTTGGAGGAATGAGGGGCGGTGTGGGGGAGTGGGTGGGTGAGCGCCACATAATATCACAAAACCAGAAGTAGCAGCAGGTGTAATGTTGGTCATAGTGGACAAAAGACGAGAAGTAGGGCAGCATTTAAATGTGACTGAGCCTTGACACTGTGAAGAGGTTTCTCAGAAGCTCTACAGAAAAGGTTTTGGAGTAAAACAGACAAAAAACAGTGAGTGTCTGCTTACAATTTATGCTAAAACAATGTGCATAGTAGGAAAAGGTAGGTGAAGAGCATTCGTTACATTAAAGAACGTATCCAAAGACTCCTGTGGATTGGGCAAAGACTTCTGCATCAACTCAAAGTAAAGCATTTTTATAGTATGATGGATATTTTAAAATATGATTTGGATTCACTACATGCATGTGTAGCAGAGGAGTTAAAAGTAAAAGTGCATTGAAGATACAGGTACCTCAGACACTGATAATTATCGTCCCTATGATAATAAAGCGAGCTATGAATAAACCAAAACTGTGTGTAAGGACATGATGCCCTTAACAACTTTATCACAATGGTGGAATCATATCATTTACATCGTATGCGACTAACGTGAAATCAATGTTTCAAAGTTATGCAGCTGCTGTGAGAAAGTGTTGCAAATTGCATAACGACGGATCTGGTGGTGTGAAGTCTGATAAGCTCTCTCCTTCGATAACGTACTCTGCCTCCTCTACTACTTTTATTATCAGGCAATTGATAGGCTAATAACTTTTACCCAGATATAAAAAAGTCACTGTGCTGCAGTTATATCACATTCTATAAAGTTATACCAATACAATGTGGTGTTGCTACCACTTAAGAGTGAACATGTAAAAGGTGCCGTGCAGTCTTAATCTCCTTTTCATTCCAAGGGTTTAACCCTAGATCAGTCTGTCTCAAGCTTTGGAGGCAAAACTCATGGAGTTAAAGCAGTAAACAGTCCAATGTATCACATACAAGCAGGGGGAAAAGATACTATTTTGTCCATCAACCAAATAGGTAATAAATGTTCACATTTCACCAGCCATTCAAAATAGTAACATTTTTTTGGCTGGCGAGCAAATCTACCAAACACTTTATTTACTATCATTTAGCTGCCTTGACTAATATTGAGCACTCCATACAACACTGGAAAATAAACCAAATGCTGCTATTGTGCTCTAAATACACATTGCTGTACAACATATTCAAAGCATTAAGAGGAGCCAAGAGGAACTTGATATTGAAAGCCTCTGTTCAGTGGATGCTACGCTCTGCTAGCTGCTGTGATAACAGCTGCCTGCTCCTGCACGTCAGCTGACACTCCAGCAAACCCTCCCGCTGTTGTCTCTTCTCTTTAAGAGGATAGCTTCCACGCACATGTCAGATTTCTTGCCAGCGTCTACGAGGATCAACGTCAATGACAAAAAGAAGAGGCAACCAACGCTAATACAAACAATTAACCCCATTTGGGCATATTGTATTTACTTACAGTTTTCCAGTCTTTGAGACCCCACAAAGTGTTTTTTACAAAATCATTAAATCATTCATGCACAGTAATACAGAGGCAGTTGCTGACATACAAGGTGCCAATGCCTCAACCCTAACCCTAACATTCACACACATTCAGCAATGCAATTGGGGGGAATGTTGGGATGAGTCTCTTCCCCATGGATATATAGACAGGTTGACTTGAGGGACTGGGGATCAAACCACCAACCTTCCAATTGGCAGATATCAACCCAACCCCTAGAGCCACAAAAAGCTGCTAATAATAATCCAGAGCTCAAAGCTAACAGATCAATTTAGGATGAAATGGCATTCAGGGTGATAGCAGTGTATTATCTTGAATAAAAGGAGTCAGCCGATGTCCTTCTACTGACCCACATCTTATCTGGACCCCATACAGAAGCTGAGTCAACACACAAAGTCTACCTCGATGATAGCCACAGAAAGAACCGGAGCTTAGCAAACTCCATGAGTGTTTTAGAGTTGCGCGAGTGACATACTGTACTATCTAGTGGCATAAGGATCGCCGAATGGCAGGTATGACACCTTGAAGCCCAACCCTTAGTTTGTTTTGCGCTGATTCACAGTGTTGGTGAGTAATCCACCACGTGCAACATGTCACTCTCCTGATATCACCCCACAATGGCTCCAAACAAGAGATAATACAGGATAAGAGCAAATGACATTACAGCACGGTGACAGCCTTGAAAACACTTGTAAAAAGGAAGTGACTACGACTTGTAAATTAAAGGTGACAAGGTTTAAGTGCACCAACCTCTTTTCTCCTCCAGGTCCTGGAGGAACTGCCGGTAAGAAGCCGTTGAGCTCATCCCTCCCTCCTTCCCTCCCCCAAAAATAAGAGAAGGGACGGAGAGGATAGATAGAAAGTAGTGCCAAAAAAATGGAGGGAAAAGGAAACCAGAAGGAAAGTGATACAAATGAGATGGCAAGGAGACAAAAACAGGTAAAGAAGGGAGGTATAAGGGGGGAGGAGGGAGAGTCTTTAGGCTGTCAGCGTGGCCCGCAGGATCCCGGCTGTCAAAGCCATCCTTAATCACGTGGATAATCCTTCATCCCTTATTTGCTTCTTTCTTCTTGGTCTACCGGTGTTCTCCTTGCCATGTGTGTGTGTGTGTGTCGGTGTCACCGGTGGCTGTGAGTGTGGCAGTGTGTTAGCAGAGTCTAAGCCGGATAGAGGAACTGGACTTTGACCACAAGGCAAGGTGATGTCACTGCCAGAGCCAGGAACATGTGTTTCACTCGCCTCTACAGCCAGTCAATGTGTGTGTGAGGAGGAAATAAGAAAAAAAAAGGAGGCGTGTTTATATTACTCAGCTGTGCCTTTTTTTTTTTTTTTAAGAAGCATGGTATGTTGAGGCTGGAACTTGTGGGTGTGGGTGTGGATGTGTGTGCGTGTGTGTGTGGGTGTGTGCGTGCGTGCGTGTGTGTGTGTGAAGCAACTTTTACATTCAATTTGAAGAAAATATAATAATTTCCTCATACTACTTTTGTTTGACAGATTCATATTATAAATAATAAATATAAATCAACTTATGAATTATGATAATGGATAAAGACCCCTGGAAGTATACGAGATTTTTTAAGTCGGCTCCAATTTCAACTGATTCCAAATTTAAATAATGTACACAGTAATGGTGTCGCTATTTAATATTCAGTAATATAATATAATAGAAATTATTCTGAAAAAGCGTGTGTGTGTATGCTGGATCATCATACTGCAGCCAATTACAGAGAATCAGATGAGAAGACGAGGCCTCTCAAATACACATTTTCCTCCCGTTTTAGTATTTGATTGCTGTCTGGCTCATCCCATGCATATGTTCCTCTCCAAATGTCAATATTGTATCCGACAGTACGCCTCTGCACTGGTCTGTAAACTCTGTGGTGTTTACTGTAAATTGGAGCCCGCTGCACTATCTTGTTCTTTTAAAAATGGTGAAAACACAGACTGTGTATAACACAGAGTATATAAATGTATATGCCACGTTTGTTGTGGAATCTTCAGAGAAATATCCATGATTTATCTTGGAATCTCTCAAATTAACTCCTCTGCTAGGGCCGAACTAACTATTATTTTTTTGATAAATATCCAAATGATCTCAATTGGTCAATGAATTAATCAGATAATAATCAATTTACACTGATGTAAAAAAAAAAAAGTAAAGCATTGTCATAATTAGAGAGCAGGCACAACAAGTAAATATATTGTTTGTTCCTTAGTACACCAAAAAAGTAGTTCTTATCAAGTAAATATTTTGTTTTTTGAGTCCAAAAACCCAAAGATATTTACTGTAAAACAATATCAAAATCTGAGAAAAAGGCTTCAAACAGCAAGAAAGATTACTTTAACGAAAAATTGATACAAATATTGGCAGTATTGACTTATCCTTGGAGCTCTATTCAGTACTACCGTGGGCACCACACACCTGACACATCAAATGAGGAACCAGGATCAGTCGATCAATGAGATATTATATTTACTTTTGAACAGTCTTCCTTACAATCCCTCTTTCTCTTATCAGTACGGTCCTCCCAAAGGAGAATGTAAACACCACGTGGTGAATTATTACCTGCTTCTCAACAGCGACACACACAGCAGAGAGGGCAGATTGGGCCACATGAGGTCTATTGCCATGACAACCAGCAGTTGATTCAAAATGAATGTAATGGCTGCCTCCACTTCAGGGACACTTGCAGACATGTAAGCAGTAACTGGTGGAAAAAAGGCATTGGGACTGCGTTTCCCTCTACATATAGCAACTGTATTTTAGTAAAAATGAGTTGAGTTCACGCCAGGAGAATCTGACCACAAGTGTAGAGAAGAGAGAAAATGCTCAACATAGCAGCTATGTAGTCCAGGATGCAGAAGGTCTGATACCAACAAGTCTAAGGAATGGTTAAAGTTGGAAATCAAATCAACTAAAAAAAGGGCTGAAACTATTTGCCGCTTATACAACCCACAAAAACTGATGAATCATGTTGGATAATACAGTAGGTTTATTTGTGATGACTTCTATTACTTCATTATCTCATTGCCTGTTCCAAAAAACTACTAGATCTATTTTTCAAAGCAGCAGGTCAGACTTAATGAGGTGATTATATTATTTTTTAGGACAAAATAACCCAAAACATGATAAACAAACTGGGGAAGAAAAGAAGCTAGGATGCTAACGTTAGCACTTTGCATCTTAGTTGATGTTCTAAGCCTGCAAATGATCCACAACTACATAACAAAGGGGAATTTGTGTGGTGAAAGGTACATTTGCCTTATAGGTTTATGATCCTTTACAGCTTCTATTATAATCTCTCAGCAAATAAAAATGTCATTCCATTCAGCAATCTCTACAACAATCCATGCATTCTTCTTCAGTATTTGATTTTACTTATGCATTCAACTGTGGTGTCATGCACAACATAAAGTGATTAAAATAGATCTGAAAGGCTATAAATGCTAACGCTGGCAGGAATCAACATGTTCTTTAGGAAAGGATCTTCCCTTGAAATGAACCTCTCAGATTTCAGTTTTATCTGTCCTCTAGGTCTTTGTCCCAGACATAACAAACACACTAACACAAACACAAGCTGGCTCCCATCCGAACAAGAGGAGCTCACTGGTCTACACTTAACAAGAGGGTAATTGCTAATCGATAGGAGGGCAGATGCATCAAATTTGTGTGTATGCGTGTGTGTGTGTTTCCCATTGGGATTTGGGTTGACCTGAGATAATGACCTGACCCCGAAAGGTCAAAGGGCGATGACTTCCAATTTGCCTCTGTTAATTTGTTTCCGCACACTCAAATGATATTGCAGAGTAATGAAAATACCCTGGGGGGGTTTGAACTGACACACACACACACACACACACACACACACACACACACACACACACACACACACACACACACACACACACACACACACACACACACACACACACACACACACACACACACACACACACACACACACACACACACACACACACACACACACACACACACACCATTGTTTGTTTTGTTGTTGCTTCTTTAATACTACCTCAGTCGAGGTTCAAAGCGAGCTGAGAAGATGCTAGATGGTGGAGATCACACATTGCAGACCACTGATTGGCCAGAGACTATAATCACTTGGGCACTATGGGATATCCTGCTCAAACTGCCATATTAAATAGCCAATAGAGATAGTAGAGTCTGTCAAAAACGACCAAAAGTAAACCCCTAAAAACTAGGAAGTGTAGCGATTTGGTGCTGGGGAGGAAGGTACAGAAGTAGGGGAACTTGGTCTGTGGGGTCTTGGCTTGAGAGACGGAGGACTGGCAGTTCAAATCCCAGAACAGACTGTGTATTGGGGCTTTGAGTGGTCCCAATTCACTTCCCCTGCATAAAATGCTCATCTGATGGAGCTGGGGGCACATTTACTGGGGGTCAGTCCCAATGCATTGACCCGTTTTTAAAGCCAGCCCAGGACCATTTACAGGTGTCATCCCCTCCATCTCCCCTTTTCAACAGTCTCATAAATAAAATAAAATAAAAAAGGTACTAAGGAGTGTCTCTTTAAAAAAAAAAGATGCCCTTGAGCAAGGCACCAAACACAGACACTACCCCATGCCCTGTACTATTAGCATGGGTTATATGCAGAGACTTTAGAGATGTTTTGCCGTTGAAAGGATCAAACCCCTTTCATTACAGACAATATCTTATCTGCGCTAAATCGAGCAGAACCGTTCAGTGGAAATGACGCAAAACTAGCAGTGGAGTTCAAAGCTGCCACGCTCTATTCAACAACTCATTTTTAAGTTGACAAATCCCAACTAAAAAGTTGAAAAGTGTTCGGCGATCCTGAACGCACCTCTGTGAGTCTCTTCTTTCACATGACCCATCAACAGCAGCCCGCTTCATCAAAGGCAACCTGCTCATTCACACACACAGAAACACCAATACACACACACACTTATTCTCACACCGCCAAACAACGGGCCGTAGCAAGGTGGTGGTGTGACTGGTAACCATAGTGACAAGAAAGTAGCAAGCTGCAAGTTTGTTTTTCCACCTTTTCCACACAAGTTTCCCTGGATTTAAAGGGCCAGAGACTAGCAACAAACTTGTACACGTGTGGAGGTGTTAACAAATATTTTAAGATAAATTAACCAACACAAAGTGCAAGTAAACAGGGACATATTTGACTTAGGGAAAGAAAACAGCATCTGGTGTGTGGGGAACACACACATCTTGACAGGGAGGCAGAAGCACAATAAATTCCTGTTGTTGTCCATGTGAGTCAAGTTTCATCTCAGCTGCTGTGTATCCCATATGAACTTGACTCAAGAGGAAGGGAATGCTCTTACATTTTTAGCCACTAAATGAAATCACAGACACAGATAATTCCAAATAAAAGAAACTTGGCCCTATTAGGGTCACACAGCCAGTGGTTTCCACAAAGAATACAGTGAGAGGTAGATAAGAACTAATGCATGTAATTACCTTTGTGGAGGAAGTCAGCAGAAACAGCAACATGGAAGAAAAAGACAAAGAAAGACTGGTTATTTGCAGATATTGTCAATATTAGACATTTGTCCTTTAATAAAAACCTAGTTCTCCATAAACGTCATTGCACACTGTCATAAAAGCTGTAACTCTAATACATTTTCCAGCCTTTATAATAACCCCCTTGAAGATGTTCTCAGGTCTGTGTGTTATTGCTTTATTGATGCTGACAGCACTTGGCTTCATCAGATGCTTTCTCATAGAAATAACAAACACCTCAGCACTTTCAATTCCAGCATATTTCTGAGTCTGCAGCCAGTGAATTATTCCGTCTCAATCAGGAGAAATTGCAGTATTAGTGTTTCCCGTCTTTTGATGAGCTCCATAGCAACACAAATTGCCAGTCCGGGGGGAGGGAAGTCTAAATCTAAGTATGGTCTCCTTTTATGTTTGGAAAGTTGCTCAATTAGAGAGAAAAAGAAAAAGATGCACAACTAAAACATTGAAAATCTCAACCACACAACTGTCCTGGACACACTTATGATACAAACATTAAATATGGTTAAAATTCAACAAAAGAGACTGGAATAACTTTGCCCTCCATTTGCCCACCAATGCATTGATGAAAGATAAATAAATCAAAATGACCACATTATGTGAGTCTGTTCTTCACGCACGAAGGCAAAATCACACATCAAGTCGAAGAAAATAATGCATTATAGCGAAGCTGAAAATAATAGAGTCTTCATGTCTTAAAGCTGCCGAGTCATATAATGCACCTCAAACAACCAATAAATCCTGAGTTACGGTTTCTTTAAAAAAAGAAAGGATGGAATTCAGAAATCTCAGTTTCAGTGTAAGCACACACACACACACACACACACACACACACACACACACACACACACACACACACACACACACACACACACACACACACACACACACACACACACACACACACACACACACACACACACACACACACACACACACACACACACACACACACACACACACACACAATCTCTCTCCTCTGATCTTTTGAGGGCCACTTAAAGAGGAACCTCTTGTCCTTTCATTTATGAACTTTCTCCAAGCCGTTTCACCTGATTTGTCATATCCTAACGATGAAAGTGATTCCCAGCCTTTGTTTTACCATGCGTGACGTTTCTGACCAAAGAATAACCACACTGGTTTCTGATTAAGTCCACATTATACTCACATCACCTTTTCTGTTCATGTTTTTGATCGAAATCTTACATAAATACCCTGATAAACCTGATCATTTTCCATCCATTTGCTGATATAACAATCGCCCAATTAGGATGGTTGTTATGGAACACTGCTGAGTGTCATTATTAATCATGGTCTCATGGTGTGCTGCTCTAAAAGCATCCCCAATAATTTGTAAAAACATCAGTTCTTCGCTTTGTCGCAGATGTTTGATCCCACGCATTTCACAAGACTGTGAGACATGTTTTATACTCGATTCATCACAACAAATAATGAGCAGATGAGAATGAGTGTGAAAAGACTGGAGAAAGAGAAGTATTGCATAATTCATCAAACGTATGTCTTATTAAGTTTATTTATCTGAGCAAACATGCAGGCAAAGACGCAGAGGTGAGCAGAACAGACAGAAAGAGAGGATGGAGAGACCTTGGAAGAGATGAAAAGACGGATATGAAAAGAGCAAAGTGATGCAGAGAATAAAAAAATATTGAAGTGAAATATGGAATAAAATAGGCGTTCTGACACACACTCACAGGGGAGGTAAATATAGAGAGGAGCTGTCACACTGGTGATGAAGGGTCATAAAGAAATACAAAAACTCCTAGTACTTTTCCACCTATAAGGTAGAGCAGGAATGAGTCTTTAAACCGAAAATGAGTTAGCATTTTAGCACTTTTTGACTCCCTTGTCTTAAAGATAAGTTAAGAGATTATGACTTTTTGTCCTAAGACATAAAACACATCAGTAAATAACTGAAGGGTGAACATCTGAAGTCTTAAAAACAGACACTGACACTTCTAAACGTGATCACTCCGAACATTAGCCACCTTCAACAAAGCAGTGTTGACGTAGAGCCATGTGACCGTGATGTAGTGTGTTTAGCACAACATTAGCTTTGTATTGCATTAAAGCTTAAACTATCATAAAGCAGTGTTAACATGTGGAGAATATCCTGCTGAACAAAACATAAATGTGTGCAATATCTCTAAATCCAATGGCAAATCCCATTGCGTTTACTAAATAATAACCATATCCTCTCTATCTATTGATGTGTTTTGCTTAGAAGGGGTAAAAACAATCCAGTCCCAACGAGATGAGACGTGTAATAATTGAGTTATATTTCATCAAATACACTTGAGCTACATTGGATTTAATGTTAAGTTAGTGGTGTTTTGTATGAGTTCCATGCAATTAAAACAAATCCAATAGTTAATTTAAAGCCATTGGTTCAGACAAGATGAAAGACTCAGTGCTTAGATACGTTTGCCTGCATCTTAGCCCCACCCTCACATGTTCTTGAATGTCTCCGGAACATTGCATTGACAGGATGGGCTGGAACACACACTTACACACATAATGTCAGGGAGGAGCTTAAAAAGCATAATAACTCAGATATACACTACAGGCCTGAACAACTCCACCCCCACAAACCATTACATGAGCAACAACAGTTGCATGCTCCAGTAATGAAACATGACATTTTCATGGGGATGAATGCTCTTCTGCTGATGCTTCTACACTTCATATTGCAACATTTAAATAAATACCCTGATCTTTGTTTAAATCTTCTTTAAATTAATCTCCATGCTGAGCCTCGACTGTGATGAATGCTCCTCGAGGTACAGCGGAGGAACAATTTGTTCATGGCTAATTACCTGCAGTTAACATCGCTTGGCTGCTTGCCATTGTTGTTTCTCTACAACAATAAATATGAGGGCTGGAGGGGAGAGAGGGAGAACGCAGGATGCAGTATTTGGCCAGTGGAGGGGTAAATGTCAGGGATCCATATCTGTTTGTTTTTCTAGAGCTAATAGAGTACCTAGCATAAAGCCACAAAGGCTGAACATAAAGAGCAGAGCGCCACAGATCGAGACTTAAATTACACAAACCACAGGCGGCTGAGGTAATCACAAAGCTGTGCTTTATCTGAGCAATGGACGTGCATTCTGATGCTAATGTATAGTAATAATGTAATAATAATAGAGCTGCACTGGATATAGCAATGGTCTATATTGGGATTCCGATAAAACTTCCACTCATTGGGCAGCTCTTAATAATTCCATTGTATTTTTTGCTAAGTAATCTGTGTGTGATGCAGACAGGCAGACCACAGAGAGCTGGGCAACACAGAGCAGGTGTTTCTAAAATAAACCTTAGTCACACACACACACACACACACACACACACACACACACACACACACACACACACACACACACACACACACACACACACACACACACACACACACACACACACACACACACACACACACACACACACACACACACACACACACACACACACACACACACACACACACACACACACACACACACACACGTCAGAGAAAGAATGGAGATCTGCAGAGAAGAGAAGGTAGGCGAGGAGATGATGCAAGACAGAGTGGGAATGAATGAGTAGGTAGGAAGAGTGGGAGGAAATGGAAATAATGGGAGGGAGAAAGTGATGCGAGAAGGAAGGTGGGGAGAATGGGAGAGATGCCATCGCAGGACAACGAGGAGGAGGAGGAGGAGGAGGAGGAGAGAGATTAATAGAAAACATGCTGAATGTCTGTGAGTATTTAATTGTGACCTGTTGAAAGACAGAGGCTAAATAATTATTTCACTGCATAAGTGCTGTGTGTATTATTAGAGTAATCGATTAAGTCAGTCACAGAAAATGAATAGTTAAATCATTTTATAATGTTTGCGATATAAACTCTGTTAAAGTTAAATTATTAGCATAATATTAAATCAAAAACAAGACCTTGCCTTGGGATTTGAGCAACTGGGATTTATTTAATCATTTTATGACATTTGATAAAACTTTATAATCAATATAAAATACATATACTGATAATAACAATATGATATTAGTTGCAGCCCTAATGACAATACCAATAGTACAACTATTTATGTTTAATCTGGCATGGGACTAAATGTACAAATAAATAAAGGTCATAGTTCACAGCAGAAACATGACAACGAAAACCTGTTTGATGTACATATTTTGAGCACTAAACTAACTTTAGATTGAATTGCACACAGTTGTTTAAGATGAGGCAGACAGGACACACACACACTTCAGATATAGCAGCTAGGCTACGTGCGTAACTGAAACCCTGATAGCATTTAGCTAACACTAGCTTTACCTAACAATGTCAGGTTCAAGTGTTAACAAGATTAATAAAAGATACACTATCATCATCACACAGCACTGTGGCGACTTTTTCTACAAGGTCTTCATCAGAGAGCTATCCTGGGCTTTAAAAAAACTTAAATAAATTCATTTAAGCAAATACTCTTACCTAAAACACACTAGAGTAACACACATATTTCACCGGTGAGAAATTAACCTAACTAAGAGATATTTGTCCACTTTGTGTGAGAAATGTCATGATTTAAAGTTAGTATGATTTAAATATTGCACTGAATAGTGACTTTTTGTTAATAGAGTCGTGCAGGGATGAGTCAAAAAAGCCGGGAATGAGTTATCATTTACCAATCTGGTTCCCTTTACTCAAATACAACATTTTTTTGCATGTTTTGGGGTTATTTGCCTAGAAATAAGATCTGTGGTTAACACAAGCTAAAGAGATGTTTAAGTTTAGTCAGTAAACAACCCATGTGTGAATGTCTGAAGCTTCTATGTGTCATAAGAGATACTAAATGAGAATACCAAATGTCATCCCGCAAAACATTAGCCACCTTTAGCTTAGCAGTGGTGACGTGAAGTCATGTGGTTGTGATATGTGAGGCTAGCTTTTTAATTCTGGCATTTGCATTTACGCTTCAAAAGTGGTGTTAGTATGTGGAGATTATCCTAATGAAAGAATACGTATTAGTAATAAAAACCTGTTTTTGCCACAGATTTTTTTCAATACTCTGAAATCAAATGGAAAAATCCCATTGGCTTTTTGTCGAGGCAGCCCCAATGCTAACTTCAGCGTTGGTCTATAAAGATGGGTCACGACTGCACCACTATGTATCTACACCCGAGGGACCCATGATGTAATGAGAAGGAGCAGGTTGTGTATCTGACACAGAGGAACAGTAATAGTGTGTGTGCATTAGTGGCTGATGTCAGTCAGACAGAGATAGATGTGTTTTTGATGGGCTCTATGAGAGCTGAGAGGCAGTGACGCTGTCTCTATCTCAGGGAGTTCCCAAGCTGTGAGAAAGCTGAGAGTTATTAAATATTCACACATTCATATTTATGAGACGGTCCGGCTTCAAAGAAACATAGTCAGCACAAAGTGATCGCCTCGGGAAAATAACGCTGTACACTTTCATGTTGCATTATGTGAGACGATACTGAAGGAAAATAAATAAATAAATTTATATAAAGAGCAACTAATATTCAATTTCTGACCTAAAATATAACCTTCAGAAAGCTTTCCCGCTGCAGCTCAAATGCTTTGTTTCCTGTCTGGTGAAGGAATAGGCAGATTCTCTGAGCAAATTACAAAGAAGAAAACTGCCTCAGATTAAATGTTGAAGCATATATCAAAACAATCTTAAAAAGTTAGTCTTTTTATACTGTTTAATTTAAAAAGAAAAAGAAAGGCCTAAAAATAGCAATGATACAAGGTATATTTACTTGACTGACAGGTGTCTAGGCCTATCACTGACAACTCACAAAGGCATATAGTCATGATTAAACTCACAGTTTATGTTACCTTGTTAGAGCCCTAAAAAAAAGGAACTTTATATTGTATTAATTAGTATCCACTCTGTTTTGAATGAGCAAAGTGCTTTACTGAATTTAATGGACCAAATGGATTTCAGACAATGTTTCCTACAGTATTCTTGCCGGAAGTAAATGGAAGAATTGGAAGCATTCGTAAAGACAAAAATGTACTTATCAATCACTAATGATCAAAGGAAGCACCCAGGAATTACGCAGGAGCTTTGCACAAGGTTGTTCCCTATTAAGAACAAAAGTTAAGCAGGAAGATTCCCAATGTTTGCTATAATTATTTTCCGGTTAGCTAGGAAACATTAACCCTAACAGAGCATTAAGGTCAGTGTGACTAAATCTGAGAGGATACACTACTCACTTCACATCCTGGGCCTGAAGGAGGCCTGACAGGAGGCGGACAATTTTTTTGGGATATTACTCAAATGTAATCCAAGAGGAGACCATCATGGGAGAGTGGGTAACTACAAACAACAGTTGGCTCAATAATAATTATCTTTCGTTTCATCCATAATGTGCCATCTTATGTAACTGCTGTGTCCAATCTTTAAAACAAAAAGATCTATCCAAAATGTTGCCTCTTTAAATAGTTTTTTTTTTCTTTCTGTAAAATAAACCATTCTAAAATATATTATGAAATGATAAATGAATTCCCAGTCAGAAAGCATTAACTGTGGTCATGCTTAAACAGGATTTGCGCAGCATGAACACACAACGAGCTGCAGAGTCAGCGAGTGGGCCGCTGAAAGCTCATTTAATTAGAGACTGTAATTAATAAGAAATGCATCACAAGGACTCACTGAGCAGCTGGAAGAAGAGGAGAGGCAGAAGGACATGAGGATTAGAAGGGGGAGACAAAGGAGAGAGGATGGTTGGAGGGAGGAGACCGGATCAGAGAGGGCTAGAATGGAAGGAATGAGGGGACAGGGAAGGAGAGAAGATGAGGGGAGTTAGAGAAACAGGAGAAGAGGAGTAAGGATGAAGGGAGGGAGGAAACAGAGGAGGTGAGAGGAAGCAGGATGGAGGGAGGAAACAGGAGAGAAGAGAGGACTGAAGGATGGAGGGATTGAAGAAACAGTAGAGGAGAGGAGTGAGAGAAAAGAGAAAGGTAGAGAGCAGAGGATGACATGAGTTAGGATCGAGGAAGGGATGGAGGGAGTGAGGATGGAGGGAGTGAGGAAACATAAAACAGAGGAGGATTGAGGGTGTTGGGAGTAAGGGAATTGAGGAGGATTGACGGTTAAGGATGGAGCGAGTGATGGAACAAAAGGAAAGAGGAAAAAGAAAGGAAAGGACTTAAGAGGGAGAGAGTAACGAATCAGGAGGAGGGGGAGTGAGGATGGAGAGCAGCAGTATTCTGGAGAGAAATATGATAGAATTTCATTACAATGTGCCAAGAGCTATTCTTCATTCTGAAAAGAACATCGTCCTAATTCATTCTTCCTTTCCTCTCTCCATCTGTCTCTGCTGCTGTACTACAACACTGGTCTGTTGTTCAATAAACAGTTTGATGGTGGATATGGGAGCAGTCACACCCAGGACAGGAGGCCAACATTCTCACTGTTTCCCTGCCAGATACAGAGGACTCTCCGAAGATGCTAGTAGCTGGCCAAAGAGATAAAGTTAGCCGCCAAAAGAGATATTTGTCCGGCTGACATTTGGCTGTTCACACCCTGCAGAGGTGCACAATTCAGTGGAGTTACAGCATGGCATTAGCATCTCGTCACTGTAGGAAAAGAGTGTGGAAGTCCCCCCCCCCCCTTTAGGAAACAGCTATTTGCAGACAGTGTGAGCAAGAAGGCACCGTGTCACTCTCTTCTGAGATCCTGTTTTCACGAAGCAGGCGGCCACGCCCTGCAATGTGACAGCAGTCAGGCACAAAATGCAAATACCGGACTGCACCCATAAGACCCCCCCCCATATGACACACCCTGTGACCACAAACAGCTGGGGAGTACACAGGGAGGTCAGTATGGCCCTGCCGGAGCCAAGACGTGTAGGCAGTGTGTGTTTCAGGATGTCGGTTAGGCACTGAGAAAGCTACAGTTGCTACTTGACTGTTTGTGGGCCACAAACAGAAAAACATACGAAGGGCTGGGCATATCACCTCATATGAGAAGACAACCTAAATCACAGCTCTCCCTAGGGTTTCATTTATTCTGTTGCAGCTCATTCCTTACCACAGCAGCCTCAGATTGCTAATAATAAGGGGAAAAGGGGAGGGTACATTTCAACCTGGTTAAGCAAATAAGTTATTGGGGTTTATTTATCAAGCAAGAATGGTTAGAAAATGATTTCAACCTTTATTTAATGAGTTTATTTGAAATGTGGGCTAATAACACATGAACACTACTGCGTAATATCTGTTTGAATATATATTTAACAAGTATAATATAAGACAAGCACAAGTTTCAGATGTGGGCCATATTCCATTATACTTTAAGAATTTTCTGAGGGCCAATTCAAAATGGACAATGGGCCGCATTTGGCCCCTGGGCCGTAGTTTGGACACCCCTGCCCTAAAGTATTCAAATCTAAAGAACTTGAGGGAAGGAATACTTCAGATTTTTTTTAACTAGGCTTATATGAAGGACTTGTTGATTACCAGTGTATTACCTTAACAGCTCAGGTTCAGTTTCCCCCCCATTTTGGAATAAGGGGTCCCAGCACAGAATCTGAGCAATGTACTGCTGAGGACAGGGATAACAGTTCTGGGCGATTGCTTCCTTGAGTTTGTTTATGTAATTGTGTGACTTTGGTTAATTAACTCTTTACAGCACGAATATCAGATGATAGCAAGAGCAAACTTCAATCAAGGAAGTGATCGACCAGTAAACCCCATGTTCTGGAAGGTTAAATCACATGTGTCAATGGAGTACGTTTACTTGGAAGAGTTTTTTAAGTGGCTATAATAAGTTTTTCTGCTGCCCAAATCCAGTGCTTTGCTTGTATGGTACTTTTCTTGTCTCTCCATCTACTGTAGGAAATACACTAACTTTGAATAATTCCCTACTATATTCCAAGTTCAAACTACCCTTTTAAATAACCAGTAAATCATTCACATGCTCAACAACTAAGGGGACAGTTTGGAATTACATTTTTTATTCATCACTTCCTGCGTTTGCATATGAGCCATCCTTTACTGCGTGAGGGTGAATCACTTCTACTGGAGAACTCTTATTCAAGCTGATAAGCTGTCATAAGTACAGACTGTCACTTCTCATTTTGGTCATATGAAGTATGGCGAGAGAGGGGGGTTGAGGGGAGTTGTAAAAGAGCAGAAGACATGTGTTTGGAGGACACTGTAGGGGAACTCCCTGCAGGACTAATGCAGAGTGTGCCAAAAGAGACAGGTGGGCCACAAGAGGCTGCAATAACTGGGAAGCATGCATATCACTTTCACCCCACGCCCTCTTCATCAATCATTCATATCACGTCTTTCTTCCTCCATATGACCCTCCACCGGCCTTCACTCGCTGCTACCAGGGACTTTTCGAGTTGGGTATGGCATCTGTCAGTTGTTCTGCTGGCTTTTATCCAAGAGGAAAAATGTTGGCTCGCCACACACCTGTTCGAACCTCTCTAACTTAAGCCCCCCTGTCGGCTGCCGTTTGAAATATCTGGACATCAGTTGTTTGAGCACATGGAAACTTTTCATTCCAACATCAGCTGGATAAAAATCTGGGGATGACAGGTTCGATCCTACCACCTGCAGACATGACGAAGTGTCTTTTGGCAAGATACTTAACCCCAAACTACTCCCATAGACATGTCCTTCAGTCCTACACTGACACATATCAATGGATCTGAAATGGAAAAATTAGGCATAATCCGGTAAAATCTATTCAACAACTGTCATTGATCATTGGAATTATAACTCAATTGCAATTTTAAATGTTTACACAAAGTTGCTTTTTAAATGTCATCTTTAAATGGTGCTGACCAATCAAAAATGCTCCACAAACCTGACTTTTCAATAAAAGAGAAGCTTCTGTATTGCTTAACTATATCATGCTGTAAGCTGACATATTTTTCTTTATGAAGTAAAGTATGTCTTTCAGATTTTGATAATCATCCCATGTTTTTCCTCATCTCTGTTTTATAAATGGCTAGATTTAGCAAAGACTAATAGCATCCATGAATTATTAAAAGCCTATAGTTGTTTAAGAAAGAGTAAAACGTGTCATCAGCAGAAACTCATGGTACTGCATCAATATTGGTCATGAAAAAATTGGTATTGAGCCACCCCTTAGACTCTAGCTTGACCCAAGCTAGGGACAAAATAATTGGATATTTCAGCTTCTACTCATTTGCTTTTGTTATTCAATGACTTGTGAGTACAACCAATGTAATAAACGCTGAAGTACCACTTTGAATGTGCTCCCGTTTAAGATAACAGTGGCAGCATCCTACATTTTGGGAACTGCAGGGGTCAGTTCATGTGTAATATCCTGCTGTCCATTTAGCGTGTTCAGAGAAAATAACAATATGCACTTTCAGACCGAGGAGAGGCAGAGCCCACTATTAATATGCTGTATGTGGCATACAGGAAATTGTGCTCATTCACAGAATCCCTCGGGAGCCGTATGGCAGCTTTGGTTTCAGCAGGAATTCCAGTCTGCATGAAGTCGCCCCTGGACGTCTACATTCCACCCCGAGTTAACCTGAAACAGTGAATCAGCAACTTACTCCACTACTGTGTAAACTAGCCCGATAAGGTCATTATGTGGAAGCACTGCGTCAGCGTAGCCAAACTCCTGATGGACGGTTTCTACACTCAGACATAACAAAGCCCACTGCTGCAGGAGGAGCGAGCTACATATGGCTGCAGAACGGAAGGTACCAAAATAGGCCTTTGTTCGCCTTCTCGCTCCCTGTGACCCTCTGTTATCGGATCTGTTCCTCCCAGTCTTTACATGTCTCTCTCTCAGTCTTAGTGGATTTTTCCCTATTAAATTTCATTTTATCAGACTTAATTCACTATTAATTAAACATTAGGAATCAACTTATGTTCCTTGTTTTGATGTTTTAGCTTCACGCTAACATGATACACACTTTACTCTTTACCTCTCTTGCTAACTTGCGCCGCTTAGCACAACTGTCATATTATTGGTTGCGCGTCAAAAGGTCCGCAGAAAATGTTGTCCAAATTGAACTAACGTAGTGCACGGCGACAATTTCAAGCAGTGCGCGTCTGCAAAGTCAATCGGCACCGCTCTGTCCATGAAACTATGGCAAGTTGGACAGTGTCAGTGTGTTACTATATATGGTAAATGGACTACATTTTTATAGTGCTTTCTTGTCTTTACAACTCCTCAAAGCAATTTACAAATACATCACAAGTCATCACATTGATTAAAACAACTTATTCACACCCCAGTCATACAAAGGCAAGCGGCCCCCAGCTCAAGCAAGCTAAAATTCACAAACATTTACACAACGTTGGCCCTGCCATCGGAAGCAACTTGGGGTTAAGTATCTTGCCCAAATATACCTCGGCATGTTGACTGCAGGGGCCGGGATCGAACCCAATTATTGAAAGATGACTTTAATGCCTCGTCCAATGAAAAGTGTGTGTTATCATTTACCAATAGGGGTTTTGTTGAGTTTTAGCTGAGATAATAAACAAAACACACATTGTGTGGTCAGTTTTTCTTCTTTGTTTTTTCACAACTTACACACACTTCTATACCAAAGACATGCCTCGTGCCTCTTGTCCAAGGAAGCTTGTTGACGCCCCTTGGTCCAAAATCGTCCCTTATCCTCATTTTTTTAACCACCATCTTTCTCCATACAATCCCTTCTTTTACTCTCCCTCTCTCTCTCTTCTCTCTTGCTACCCTGCAGCATTTCTCAGTTAGTCAAAGAGGTTACACAGATTACAAGTTAAAACCATCAGGCTACACAAGAGACCAGGGTGCATTCCTCTACATGAAGTTCTTCCTCCGTCAGCATCGCATTACACAAACGTCTACGCCCGAAACACCTTCTTGCATTCCTGCAATAATCCAACGCACATTCTCCTCTTCTGGCTGATCGTATATCTTCAGAGGTGCATGACTGAGAGGAGTTTAACACTGTGAAAAGGTGTGATGCAAAACACACAGAAGAGGAGATGAGTGGAATCAGATGGAGGTGTGTATTATAGGATGTACTGTAACAACACTGCTTAAGACAAGCACTAAGTTTATCTTGATACATGTAAGTATAAAGTACTACTTAATCAAATAAGTGGATTCTTTTCATAAAAAATATAAAAAGCATTTGTTACATGCTTTATTACACTTTTTACTTGAGTAATCTTTGACCATAACTTTAGTGAATATAAGTGCCATGTTGCTATTTATTGTAATCTTGACAATAACTAATTGTAACTATTTAGTCTACTATGGCAATTGCAATATGGTTTTCAATGTTAAAGGGAACGATCACTTTTTTTCATGAATTGAAATTCATACATTGAAATTATCAAGGTGATATTTATTTAAGAGGAAACATCCTTACTTGAGTAAATAAGGATAGTTATATTCCTTATTTGGCCAAAAAAGGGTGTGTATTTTTTATTTACCAAATAAAGAAGCGTATCTCAAATCTGGATTCATTTTGCAGCCCTAAATAGAACATATAGGTCATTTATATGAATTATTTTAAGTGTTTTTTATTCTCCTGAAGACTTGCAACAGCCCATACCCCCCCACCATGTAGGTCAGAATGGAGTCACATGCCACATCCTGGGTCTCGGTGCACACAGTGCAGCAGGAAGGTTGTTTCCCAGGTTCAGACCCAGTGAACTGTGCATTATGCAACTCTGAGGAAGCTTTCTTACTTTAGAGCAAACTCTTAAAGTCAAGAGTCGTTCAGGAGCCGGTTCAAGTGGGGCTGCGAGGTTTCCCACAGGGGGAGAATGTATTTAGTGCCTCACCTCGAGCATGGTGGAGGACTGCAAACAGAGCTAAGCATCAATAGTTGTGAGGAGAGCAGCCATGCATTCACAAGGTTGCACGTAAATGCTCCATTCTGACAGAACGTGCTAGCTTTAAATTGTTCACCCTCTTGTACATTGTGTGGGAAAGATGGAGAATTATCTCATCAAAATCACCCATTACAATTAGCCACAAAGAAACCTAATTACAGGATCTCCTGAGGCGAGGCTTATCTTATCAGAAGAGTGCTGACGTATTTTTCTCCTCTTCTTTAAAGACAAAAGTAGACGTTAACATCCCTTAATGGAGTTGCTAGTTTAAATTCATGGTGTCAGAATCCTCGGGAGCAAACGCCCTATTTTAGCCGGGAAATAGTTAACACATACATCAGCCGCAGTGTCAGCACTATTTAGAACTCAGCAAGCAGAGAAGCTGGGACTTGAAGGGTGTATGAGATTTCCTGTTTGCAAAAAGTCAGGAAAAGCCACACTCACATAGAGGAAGAGTTCCCCGACCTCCACCAGGGGGCTGAGTTCAGAGATGATGGAAAAGGAGGAAGAGAGGGAGGAGAACAGAAGAGAGACTGATAGAAAAGAGTAAAGTAAAAAAGGTAAAGCTAAGAAAATCAGCAGAGAGAAAGGGGGCAAGTTAGTGAGAAGTAGATATGTGAAATTAGCCTCCTATCAGAGATAAAGATTCCATTCATTTGCCCGGGACAAACACCACCACTCTGTGCCCTCCTCCTCCTCCTCCTCTGTTCCTTTCGCTTGCCCTTTGTTGCTCCCTCTCCTCCTCTTACTCTTTTGCCCTCCTTCCCTATTGATGGGAACAAAGTGGAAGGGAAATGGCCTGGTGCAGGGCTGTGATCCGGCCCTGCTGACACCCACAGCACTCGGTGGTAGAGCCAGGCTGGAGTGCAAACCAGTTTCATCACTGCAGAGTACTGGTAGGGAGGAGGGGGGGGGGCAACTGCAGCAATGTCCAGAGCTGCAACCTCAAACCCTCCCAGGGACAAGGAGAGGCTCTGAATGGCCTGACTGTATCTCTAGAGGAGCCAGAGTTGATTTTAGAAGCTCTCGCCCAAAAATGGTACACCTAAAATCGGGTAAATGGGCAGAGATATTGTACTATGGTTCAGCATATAAGGTAAACTGAAAATGTTCCAATTATGGCAGGTGTAATATGCCCATGTTATTGTGGTTTTAGGAGCATTCTTTGGACATCTATAAAAGGCATGCTTCAATTTAGTTTTTGCAAGCCCACATTTCTGGTCAAAAGGAGAAAGACACCCTACTTGTACACATTATGAAATACTTTTATATCCATGTTTCTGGGATGTTTTCGTACATTTGGAATCACCAAAATTGCCAATCTCTCCAGGACGGTGGTTAATCGCACGGTCCAACAAGTCCATCACCGTTTAAATATTTTAAAAATTCAAATTAATAGCCCAGATCCTAGAGTATTTTATGAGTGTAAAAATAGTCAGTGCAGACTCCTGATAGAGAAAGAGAATGATGCGACTGCACAGCCCAGAGCCGGCATGCTCACTCATCAATTAGACCTGGAGGAGTCCAGTGGAGCAAGAATACTTCACTGTCAGTAGGAAAAAAGACGTACAGATGCAGCAAAAACTCCACCACAGTGGACGTGTAGAATATGATCTACTGTTTTTGCCCTTACTATTATTCTGCATCAGACCACCGTAGACCTGACACAAATTTTCAAGACAAAACCTGTTGAAGCCTTGCTGCTGCCCACTCTCTGAAGACTGGGACTAGATGCATGGGTGAGGGACAGCATGGCAGGGTGCATTGTTGGGAACGTCCCTCAGCTCATGTCGGAGCCTCTGACTCATCAAGACACTTTGAAATGTCCTCGAGCCAAACACTGACTCTCTACCAGCTGTTCTGCAGCAGCGCCTGACCTCTGACCCCCCTGCAGGTTGCAAAAGAAAACAGAGATCCAGAGATTGCAGCGATGCATTGATATAAATAGAGCTTCAGGTATGAACTGACACATGGCGGTAACACATGAGAGCAGTCCATTCATGGAGCCACACTGTGCCAGCACAGAGCTGGAGACGGCAGCACAGCAAACATTATTTTGCCATTAATAAATGATTCATGATCAGTCTGACAGCGTGAGAGCAGGAAGAAAAAACCTACCAGGACATGTCATTATGGTAATATATTACCATAAGTCGTTTTGAGGAAGTAATTGTTAATCATTTTCAAATATTGATGTTTATGTCATTCATATTATAAATATTGTATTTAAAACGTGTTCTGAAACAGTTGTTAGATTTGACTGCATAAGGCACTCAGATGATAATAACAATAATAATGTAATGATAATTATAACAATAATAATGTAATGATAATTATAACAATAATAATGTAATGATAATTATAACAATAATAATGTTATGATAATTATAACAATAATAATAGTTGTAAAAAAGGAAGAATAATAATAGTAATACTACTACTTATAATAATAATATGATACTTATAACAAGAATAATAATAATAATAATAATAATAATAATAATAATAATAATAATAATAATAATAATAATAATAATAATAACAAACTAATAAGGGCCGCATGTTTTCGAAGATTAAATTAATTGAAATGATTTTGACTGAATTGGAATTGCGATTTGATATATAATATTGGAGGGAATAATCATATTTGATACATTATTGTAACAGTTAATAAAATATATTTAAATAATCATGGTATGATTTTTTAAGAGTATCTGTAGTCTGTAGAATATATGATTTTTATGCATACATTTATTTGCAGTTCCACAATTCTTTATTCAGGATCATTTCAACAGATATTTCGCCTGTTAATCAATATTATGCCTCCTGCAATTTGAGTTGATGTCAGCCATTGTCTACACTTTCACTTCACTTGGCAGTGCTGCTTTTCCCACAATGCACCTGAAGTCTACCACAGGTCTGCACACTGTTGCCTTCAGGGCCCTTGTTAGGAACCAACAGCCCTTTTATTTTATTCTCTTGGACTGAAATAGAACCTGTACGTATTTCTCCAGAAATAAACCCCTCCATCACTGAATGGGTAGAGTGTCAAAGCAGTAACCTTTACCCCTACAGAACCCGGGGAAAGACATTTAGACCGAACACAGGTTAGTTACACTGACATTAGGAAGGAGGGCAGGAGATTTCTGAGGGAAACGACTGTAATATTGGAAGTATGTGATATAATATGATTTGTTTTCACATTAATGGAGTTAATCATGATTTTTGTCAATTTCCAATTTCAAAGTCGCCAAATCCGTTGAGTGATGCAATATTTAAAACAGCATTCTGTAAAAGTTTTTTATAAAAGCATTACATGTATTACTTGTGTTTTTGTCTTTTAAGGCATTTAGTTGAAATTTCTCAGTAAAACAAACCATGTGAGAGCAGGACTGAATTCATACTCATTCTGAGAAACTCTGCATGAGGTATCTAACCACAAGCTGCCTACATACAGAAGAAAAGACCGAATTTCCTCACAGGAAGCGTGTAAGTGAGGTGGTAAGTGTGTGTCTTTTATGATCATTTCAGTTGCCAAGTGCTGGTCCTAACAAGAAAAAGCACCTTCAATTTTTTCATCTGAAGTGATTAAAAGACACCTCATTAATTCCTTCTAATGTTAGCAGAAGTGATCATTAAGTCAGTCGATGTGGCCAGCCTTTATATAGCAGCAATTTCATTTTATTTAAATTACAAATATTATTTTTACACAGCCCGAGCTGTAGATCTGATCATAAAACTTCATTTCTTGTCCAATGTTATTCTTTGACAGCTCCAGCCTAATAAAATGTTTGGTTGAATTGAATGTGCAATTAGATGCCATCAAGCTAGTTCACATTATTTACTGCTCCCAAAAGGGAAGCTATACAAATTCAACAGATAGAAGTCAACCAGTGTGAGGCATGGGATATGCAAATGTAGGGACATTTTGAGGGGAAATATCCAGAGATGACTCTGTAGGGAAACACCAGCAAGTGAGTAAAGACTGGGGGGGGAATGAATGAAGAGAGGAAAGGAGGATAATGGGTAAATAAAAGAGAAAAAAAGCACTTTCATTTCCGAGAGAGAGCCTTGTGTGGCAGTAATGGCTAATTATGAATATGTCAGTTGGTGTTATTCTGTAACTGCAGATCAGGCGGCAGGGACTGAAGGCTCCCCATGATCACTGGAAAAAGAGTTAGGTTTCACCACTTCCTCAACCCAAAGTCACTGTTTTTCTGAAAGTGCTGTTTCTTCTAGGCCTGAAATAAGGTCTGTGCTTAACATTGGATTAAGAAATGTTTGCATTTAATTCTACAACATCAAATATTTCATTATATACCCCAGTCTTGGATGTTCAAAGCTGTGAAGTGTCTAAATAAGACTGCTAAATGTCATCATGCCCAACATTAGCTGCCTTTAGCTTAGTGGTGATGCTACCTGCATGTAGTTATTTTCTAGCCTAACGTTAGCTTTTCACTTCAGGCGATAGCATCTAGCTTCTGATATCTTAAAGTGATGTTAATAAGTGGATATTATCCTGATTATCCAAAAACTGAATCATCAACGCTATGCTTTTTTTCGAGGCAGCCCTTGCGATGCTAACTTCTGGGTTGTCCTACAAAAATAAGTCCTCACTGCATCTCTCTATTACACACAATAACCAAATACAGAGATGACAACATTTTACAGACACACATTGATGCATTTTTGCCAGGCTGTTTGTTGCATGCAATTATCCATTCCTCTGTCTTACTGTCAAATAGAGAATATCCTCATATCACTTAAAAAATGACTACACATCCTCTACATGCTGATGCCAGAAACAACAGCACGCAATAAGTGTTGTAACAATACTAAACCACCTTAAAACATATTGATTTAAAGCATGAGAGACCTTTATGGATATATTGGTGCAAGACGGTCTGTTGGCTTAGCTAGCCCTCTTTACATTTGAGAAACTGACACTGTAATCTAGCTCCTAAATCACTATCAGAAAAACAAAGTCTATGTTGAAAAAATAGTGGAGTTCCCCTTTAATAACAACGCTGTTTGAGTGCCTGGAAGGTAAATGCAAAATAAATATGGAAGCTCGATTTACATGTTATCAGATCATCAGGCTGCTTTTTATATTACCGGGGTGTGAACAGACAGGTAGCTGGACGCACTCACAGCACAGTGTGTGTTTTACATATTAGGATGATGGTATGTGCTCTACAGAAGCAGACATGTCTGATCTGTTGGAACACATGCAGACTGCAGACAGACCTGCCACAGCTGGACTGATGCTATCAATGCATGTCTCACTATACTGCTGCAGGTGAAGGCAGGAAGCACAACTTCTGTGTGGTAACATACTCACACACGCACTTGTACTTCTACACACGCGAGGACTCTTTTGAGAACGGTTTTTCAGCAGCAGCTAAAATCCCCCCCAAACTGTTCTGATTCTGAAACGAAGATTTGAAGCAACCGCAATTACCTTTACAGATTTACAAGACTTATGATGTTTTTTTTCAAAGAAATTGGACTGATCGCACTTTTATTTTACTGAGTTCGTTTAACTTTTTTTTTTATTTAATGTTAAAGAAAATGCGTGTGCAATTGTATTTAGCCGAGCTGTATAAGTTTAACTTTTTCTATTCAATAAATGAAGTTGTATGCACTTTTCCATTTGTCACCCAAGTCTCATCTAGTTGTATGCAGATGTATTTCTCTTTGGTGTATAATTTGAAATTTTTCAATTAAATACATTTTGTTTTATGCAATTGTATTTCTCTTATCTGTGTTTTTCTGAAATAAAAGAAGTAGTGTGCATTTCTATTTATATGACATGTGTCTTATAAACTTTTTCATGAATTCAAATAAGTTAAATACACTTTTGCAGTCTTTTTTTCAAACTGAATTATGTAAAGCATCTTTAGCTGAGTATTACATGTTCTCTATGAATAAACTTTCTATACTTTAACTCTAAAGCCAACTGTATCCCACAAACAGCACTTTGATAAAACAGTTTTAAAAACTGAAATTTGTCCATCCAAAGGAATCAAGCCAACTTCTTTTAAAGAGCTAAATGTGCCACATCCTTTCTTAATTATTTTCTTTTTTTCAAGCATTGCTGTTGTTCCCACATCTTTATTGTGTAAGGATAACCATGAAATGCCACTTTAATTCATAACTTATAACGGTTACACACAGTGTTTCAAAGGTTTTGGTATCAAACAGTCTGCCAACTGGCACACAACTCTGGGGGAAAACCCAGACACCAATGACAAATCATAACTAGAAAATATTTGCCCTTTTCCTGAAACAGAAACCCCTGGCACTGAAAATGTCATGCAGTCCTGTGCAGTTACCAACGGCCTATTGATGCCACTTGAGTTCACACGAACTGCAGCTATGGTTGAATAACCATTACAGGCTCAACATGCGAGCACCCATTCACCAGCACTGTGACCTCGTTTCACAGGAACACAGGATGTGCAGACACCCACAAAAAGGACAGTCTGTACCCACTGCCACGCTTATTCAATATTCATAACTTTATTTAAAAATGTGCACACTTTCAGGAAACATACAGGGCAGAGGCCGACTGCCATCTGGCTTCTGAGAGGCAAACAGCTTCAGAGCAAACGTTCATTTAAAATGAAGCTAAGGCTAAAAATATCAAAATCACATCCAGACAGAAATGCACTTAATTGAGCAAATAATCTATAATCTGCAAAACACCTACAATGGAGTGGTCCAAGTTAGAATCGAAACGGTTTTCTGAAAAAAAGCAAATATGACATGTCCATTGAATTTTGGAATGTTGCAGAAAATTAGATCACAGAAACTAAAGAATAGTATGTGTGGGATAATCTACACGTATTGACAACACCTGCAATGCAATCGCCAGAAGTAAAGAAGCTAGTGCTAAGCTATAAAGGAGATCTACAGCATGTCTTCACATCAAAACTGCTAGCCTTATTTAGCCATTTGTTAGCAACCGCCTTGTTGAAGACACATAGAAGTTTACTGACAAATATATATTGTAGAAAAAAACATGAACATCTCTTTAGCTTGTGTTAATCAGACTTTATTTCAGGCATCTCACCCCAAAACTAATTAAACAACCCATTGACTGCGTTGAGGGAACCAGTGCTAAAATGCTCTCATTGCCAGGTTTTATCACTCATTCCTGCATCACTCTATAAACTTCCATCATTTAATGGCAATACTACATATTTAACTCATCAATCCAAAGTCTGATCCTACCTTGCAAGATGTTTTTTCGTCCCTTGTGAACAAAACAAAATGAATTATTCCAGAAAAACAGCGAGGTAAACTGAAGAAACACTTAAAAGCATAACATAGGTATATATATTTTAGCATCCAGTCATATCAAACATCCAACAAAGGGAATCTATAATATGTTCAAAGATATTTAGATCAGATTTATTGTTAAACATTAAAAACTGCTCTACATTCTATGTGTAAAGCTGATAATCCCTTCAGTAGGACAACAACACATACACACTCTTCTTCTACTAAGGGTGCCACTAAGGGTTCAAGTGTTCACAAAGAAAAAGGCAGAGTCAGTGGTTGTTAGGAGAGGGTTAGCTGATGACGGACAGACGCTGAAGTCAGCTGCCATGAAGAAGAGCTGCTGCATCATTACATACATCAGAACACTGCTTTCCAAGGAAACACTGAGAAAGTGGGTCAAAGCGGATGCTAATAGATGTGTGCATATGTGAATATATAAAGTAAAGTGAAGCCAGGGATATGGGAGAGAAGAAAAAAAGACAGCAAGGGTTTGGAGGAAGAAAGCAAAGAAGAAGAAAATAGCATATAGCATATACTGTAAATATGAACGGCAAGAAAGGCTATTCGGGCAGTGTAATTAACACTAAAAGGCAGTGAACACATTAAATGAAAAAGATTCATAAAATTATGAGAAAAATTAAGCCTAAATGGAAAAGCAGAAGGAAACTTCTCTATATTTCGTTGTAAGCACATTAAAAGAGCTGGACCTATTCTGGTCATTTTCAGGTTCATATTTGTATTTTGTGCCTCTACTGGGACATGTCTCCATGCTTTAATGTTCAAAAAGCTCTTTATTTTTCTCGTACTGCCTGTGCTGCAGCACCTCTTTTCACCCTCAGTCTGCTCTGATTGGTTAGCTGGCCGGCTCTGTTGTGATTGGTCAACCGCTTACAGATGTCTCGCACATAGCCTCACGTAAAAGTGTTGGATCGCTAGTGGGAGAGAAACTCCCTCTGGAGGGAACACAGGGATTTTAGCCTTTGCAGACCATTGACATGGACAAAAACCCATATAACACTACAGGAAAAGGAAAACCTATAGGGCCAACCCTGATCCCATTCGTCCACTTTACTACAGCACCGCCATGTGAGGCACAAGGCCACCCCCGTCAAAATGGACTGGTCCATTCCCTCACATCCCTGCAGAGTCAGTGCTTACAGAAATACAGTATGTGGAAAATGCTCAAAAGTTGCGTTATTTTTTCAGTCCAAATTCATTCAGGGTCAAGTTCTTAGTCAGTCTGGATCTTAGGTGTGGCTGGGATAAAGTTCAGGTTAGAGTAAGCGGTGTTCAGAATCATTCAATGTCTTTATAAGCGTCATTATAAAACTGTTACTTTGTAAGTACGTGTGCAATCATAATACTGCCTCTTTAAGAACAGTAGATGACAACATTCCCAACTTCCTCTCTCCTCCCTTCATCATGCATGTAATTTCAGGAATGTTATTGCTGCCTCACTTTCACTCTGGTTCTGCTGTGTCACTGCTGGCTGGCAGACACACACACACACAAACAAACATGTATACACAAGGACATTTTTCCAAACATGCAGATATGTTTCCCGCACTCAGGAATTTATTAGAAGGTTAATGTGTGTATAGAGGTATGTTAACACTAAAATAAACAGGAATGGTGATAGAATTCTGTGTGCGAGAGAGAGAAAGTGGGTTCTCCAGCTCTTAAACACACACACACACACACACATACACACTGACTGTACAGCCTTCAGCTATAATGTGAAACAGACAGCCATTTTCTCCTCAGGGTGGGAGTCAACTACAATGAGCTCTCTCCCTCATCCCGTTTTACTAGTTAGACTTTGTGCTGTGACAGAGTCAACGGATAGCAGTAACGAGTTGAATTTGATCGTTTTTAGGGTAGTAATCCTTCATTTTCATAATTTTATATCACAAACCAATCATCTGTTTGCTTCTTGTCTTGGCATAAAGTCATCTCCATTCATTATATTTAGCTGAGTTTCCTGTGCCGATCATGACTTGGTCTACATTTCTCATTAAATGTCTGACAACAACGAGACTAATAGCTTCACAGATCTCACGCCAACAATGTGACAGGTATAATTAAGTATTACATCAGGAAACAAGTATTATCGTTTATTTATCAAATTATCTTGGGTAATGTGGCCACCGAACCAAAGAATGTAACAGATTTAATGTGTTGAGACTGCTGTTTCAGAATCATACTGTAGATAAAAATGTGTTTAAACCTGTTTGCAGAAAGGGTGTTGCTCCTTCCATACCCCTGATCACTTCACTTAATTATAATTATGCCTTTGAACATGATGCAACAATGTTATCAACTTTTAAATCATTATATTAATTAAACTCTGTTACAGTTCAAACAAAATCTAAAACAGAAACCAAGAAGATGAATATTAAATGCTTGATATTTCCATAATCCAAAAACCTACAGATTATTTTGTCGATTCATTCATTTATTATTCTATAAATAATCAAAAAGTTAGTTTTCTAACTTGTATCGGACTTACAAACACATTTTAATAATTTAACTAAATAATCGAAAAATGGCAGGTATTTTGTTGACTATTACATAAAACAAATAATTGTGAGAAAATCTCCATCCCATTTAGGAGGCTGGAAATAGAATTGTTTTGCGTTAGAAATGTTGAAATCATTATTTTGTGGCAATCAACTTATTAACCAATCATTGAAATTCTGGTTTAGTTGCAATATTTGGTCAAAGTGCTCATGTAGCACCTCCAATATAATGGTGTAAGAATGAGTTCTAAACCCAGGAATGAGTTAGCATTTCAGCACTTCCAGACCCCCTAATGCTGGAAGTCAATGGTTTTTGAAGGAGTTTTGAACTCCCTAAATAATGGTTTTAGTTAACACAAGCTTAAGAGGTTTTCATGTGTTATTCTACGAGATAAATTCCGTCAATGAATACCTCACTGCTGAAAGTCTGAAGCTTACGTCTCAATAGAATTGTGGCAAAATGATGCCATCGTGCCAAACATTAGCCGCCTTTAGCTGAGCGGTGGTGACGTGTTTTCTTGCGTCATGTAGATCACTTATAGTTTATAACACCTCCCCTCTCTCTCTCCCCTCCCCCTGCTCTGAACCCCTTTCACATCTCTAATAGCCGGTTTTTATGATGATCCCTCCCCCTCAAATGCCATCCCATCCATCAATCCATCCACCCCCACCCTCTAGGAATGTTATTGTCAGACTAAACGCTTGGATTAAAAAAGAGGAGAAGAGGCAGGGTGAGGAAACGTCAGACTAGGACTGAGGGAGGTAGGGAGGGGTGAGGATTAGCGAAAGAGGGCTGACAGACGGGCTATCCAGGAGCCTGCTAACGTTGAGGGGTGCAGAGGAGCAACACCCTCCCCCCTCTCTGCCCCCCTTTTCCCCTCTGAATGGTGGCATGTTTTGTAATTCCACTTAAGCTTAGAACAAAGTTATTAAATAATCTGTGGGGTTTGATTTTAAACCCCCCAAAAATACACACGATCAATTCAATTCCACATTTAGATCTTTGAGGCCCGAGCTGATGTAGCCCACAATATGGAAAATCTATCAAAAACAAAAAAAAATGGGAAGTGATTCAGACAACAAAAAAAGACAGCAAATCCATTTCAAAATATTAGCTTTGCCAGAATACACACTGGGTGGTATCCATGCTTCAGAGCAGGTCTCCAGCCTCGAGGCAGCGGGGCTCTGTGGGTGCAGCCGGGTGATTAAAGGGTGCAAAGACCCTCCGACAGATGGAGCAGGTCACAGGGAGTGGGCCGTGTCAGGTCTTGCACACACTGACATACTTAACAGCAGCACCAAATCATGTGTGCGTCCACACATACAATCACAGACATAATGTTTATATGCCTCTATCAACACGCACGCACGCACGTACGCACGCACACACACACACATACACTGTTATTTAATTTACCTTTAAGCAAATACTGAGTCACCATAACAACAGCATTGCCTTCATCCCCAATGTATGTTTTGTATGCTCACACAATTCCTCAGATATTAATTTAACACTCAACCATCAGCATTATTTATCTGACTATTCAGATGGCTTTTTGCTTTCTTATTTTAACGTCATTATCAATTCATGATTTAGTTTAAAAAATATCCATTCCATACTAACAACGTCCAAGGTCTTTAAATGAGCAAAACAGAAAAGATGTTCGTCTAAATATAATTTCAAATTCAAAAACAAGTATGTTTGTATGGCTGATTCATTTTGAAAAATATATCTGACTGCACCAGCTTCTCTGCAATATTAGAGTGAACTTCATTGAAACACCAACATCTTTATGATGCCATTTTTGTGAAAATATGAACCAACCAATTTATAATACATTTTAAAAAAAGGATTTTAGTTTTCCTTTAACAAATATTGCGGCTGTTTTTAAGATTAATTGAGTATCAACATTCATTTTTCTTTTTACTTTTTTTTTTTTAACAATATTTTTATTCAAGAAAGGTAGTACAATACAGGATGTATTTAAATACTATGTCTTGATTTGTTTTTTACACTATTTGTCAAACAAATCCCGCCTACCCACAATACCCACATACTGCCGTAAAAAGAATAAAATAAATAATAATAAAAAATACATACTCATAATGAACATAAATCAGAATAATAACATTAATAGAGAAATAAAATAAATAAATAAATAAAATGATAATAATAATAAAAAATATAAATAAATTAAAAAACAATGGAGGAGGGGGAGGAGGAGGGGGGGCATTCCGCACTCTATTACATGCCTTTAGTTATGCTTGGTCAAAACAAAACACATCAGGGCCCAACTGTCCTACGGGAGGGTGTTGAGCCTGTCAAAATACAAAATCAATGGGTCGCATATTTTGTGAAATTTTCGTATTGATCCTCTGGTGAAGTACTTCCTTTTCTCTAATTTCAGGAAAAACATTAGGTCGCTGAGCCAGACAGACACTATAGGAGGATCAGGAGATTTCCACTGTAAGACTATTCTTCTACGGGCTAGCAAGGAGGCAAAAGCGAAAGCATTCTTCTTATCAGTGGTCAGCAAGCTCTCATCAATAAATACTCCAAAGATGGCCATTTCTGCAGAGGGTTTCACTTTGGTATTAAATGCATCGTTCAAAGTTTTGCAAATAGATGACCGAAAGTCTCTTAATTTAGGACAGGTCCAAAACATGTGAGCCATATTTGTTGGTGCTGATTTACAGCGCTCACAGCTATCTTGGATGTCAGGATAAATTTCGGATAGTTTGGACTTAGTGTAATAGATTCTGTGAAAAACCTTGAACTGTATCAGGCTGAGACGGGCACAGGATGATGTTCCATTAACTCTAGCCTGAGCGCAGTCCCAGACTGCTTCAGATATGTCCATCCCAAGTTCTTCAGCCCATTTAGTTCTAAGCCAGTCTAGTGACGTTTCTTGAAGGGAAGTAATTATATTTGAGATGTTTGAGATCTGTCTCTTGTGCTGAATGGGGGCCAACATTTATTTTTCTGTTGATCGACTGACCAATGCAGCTTACGGCCCGTCCACACGGTTCCGTTGCGTTGATGCACCTTCCCATTCACTTTGAATGGGGTGACATTGTACACTGCACACAACTTTATTTGACAAGGGTGGGACATAAGGGTAGACATGTCATTCAAATGTAAACCAATGGGATATCAGATTTACACAGAGGCTAGGATTTGGAAGGTAAAGGGATATGGCTGCATTTGTTTACCTTTTGTGAACAGCTTAAATGTTCAGCTCTATGTGATGCAAAGATCTAACTAACTGATCTTTATTTCTATAACTTAATTCATTTCCTCCTTCTATGCTATCGAGCCTCTCACCCATGCAGACTCTCCTCTCTCTGATACATCTATTGATCGGACACTGTCGCCCCGGAGCAATCAGCTCTGATCTCCGACTTCAAACTGTGCGAGATAAACTGTCCAACACACACACACACCTCGAAGTCATCTATTAGTCACCAAGAGCCTTCAGTGTGTATCTGTCATTTATCAGCAGTAACACACACACACACACACACACACACACACACACACACACACACACACACACACACACACACACACACACACACACACACACACACACACACACACACACACACACACACACACACACACACACACACACACACACACACACACACACACACACACACACACACACACACACACACACACACACGGCTTGTGATGTGATCATGGACAGGATAGCGAATAAGAGCATGTCTGTGTAAGGAGGTCAGATAGATGCTAATATTCTTGTGATTATTGCTCATAAAGCAAATTAAAGTTTTGCTAATGTGATCATTATGCACTGATGATTATGTAATACATGCTGAAGCCAAATGAAAAAAGCATTATTAAATGAATTAATGGCGTATGAACATGGATGTTTCTGATCAGCAGCTGATTGGCTCCATCATTATAAGACACTTCACTCAATCCAGGGCTCATTATTGAGGTTTTTCCTTTTTTTTTTAAAGTCGCTCACACACAAAAATAAAAAACACACATTCTCAAACACAGTGAATGAAATGAATGCTGAGCAGACAAGTTTTGTTTTTTATACAGTTTCTCAATTAGCTTAGCGGCCTGTTAGAGAAGTAGCTAGTGCAGTAAGAGGTAAACACCAGCTCTGAATACTGACCTAGTAAAGGAGGAGAGGAGGGAATGAGCAAAGGAGGATAAAGAAGAGCATGAAAAATAGAGACAGTAGAAAGAAGAGCGGAAAAACATGGCTGAGTTGAAGATAAATAAAGATGGGGATGAAAGAAAGACCAAATGCGACAAATATGCGACCTCTCCTCACCGTTTTTGGTCTGGTAAATGGTGGCACATGATTGGACAGAGGGGTTGAAGGGACGAAAGAGGGAGTGGGTGAGGGAGAGAGTGTGTCATGAGAATGGTATGATAGGGGTTTCAGCAAGGACAGATTGAAATGATGAATCTATACCGTCACAGGGCCACACAGGTGCTGCAGAGGCTCAGGACGGGCCAAGGATTCATCATAAAATATCCAATAGGCGTGTTTCTAAGCTGATAACCTCAGTAACTGCGGCGCTTTACTACATCCCGGTGAACCCCCTGTAGCAGCAGCAACAGTGGTACAGCTCTGACTGCAGAGATGTGAAGGAGTGGACCAGACCATTTTGACAGGGGTGGCCTGTAGCCTCACATGGCGTTGATGTAGTAAAGTGGATGAATGGAATTATGGTTGGTCCCTGCGGGGGTGGGGGGGGGGGGGCTGTCTGTGTGACGTCCCACCAGCATGGAATGGATTACCCTCAGTCTGATCTGAAGCCAAATCCTCACACCGCCTCACGGGCACGAGCACGAGCACAGGTGCACATATTGACACGAGCCATGTGGAGGGTGGATAGTAAAGAACATCACGGGAAGAAGCAGCAAGAGGAGTGGACCACACTCAACACTGATTTTTAGGCAAAAGGGCGGAATTTTACGAGTATTTTACAGATTTATTCATCATTTATTTCTTAAATGGATGTTTCAATCTGAGGTAAATCTCAGTATACAAGACATAGGACTAAGATTGTTTTTATTAATCCTAAATGGAAATTCAGTTCTTCACTCTGGTGTTATTAACAATTACACACAGGCTTGAAAAACAGGACTGACAGTGTTCAAGCTCTCGGGTTGGGGGTTCAGTGCCTTGCTCAAGGGCACCTCAACATTGCCCAGGAGGCAAACTGGCAGCTATTCTGTCATTTATTTATTTTTAAAGTAATTTTTTGGGGGCTTTTTGCCCGGGTCGCCGGCGTACGGTGCAGTTGCCCCAGCCAGTTGCGCCACGGCCGCTACTCTATCATTTTGTCCAACTGGGACTTGAACCGGCGACACCCAATCTTTTTACTTTTAAGGAAGTTGGGGGGTCTTTTCTGTCTGATTATGTGATGTCTGTTTTTGCTTGTTTTTCTTAAAAAATGTATAGAAAAACTGGACCTTTTTGAAGCTTTTGAATATTGTTTTTGTACACACAAATACAGTAAACTATTTGGGAAAAAAGCTTATTACTCATAGTTAAAAATTCCTGTTTTAAAGAGCAAATATTATGGAGTTATTCCCCCCCCCCCAAAAAGCAAAGATTATAAGAATGTCTGAAAAGAAAAACTTTAATTTATGTGTTGGTATGATCATTTTGATTTTGATTGTGGGAAGCACTGGATCAACAATCGATTGCATCATAAATATTAATGTTATAAGTTATTTAGGTAATTACGGGGGGAAATCATGAAAGCATTAAACACACACACACATTCCTTGCAGTGTTTCTGTGTGTGTGTGTGTGTGTGTGTGTGTGTGTGTGTGTGTGTGTGTGTGTGTGTGTGTGTGTGTGTGTGTGTGTGTGTGTGTGTGTGTGTGTGTGTGTGTGTGTGTACCTGCTCCAGTGTGTGACCTACTGTAGCGTCCCACAGAGAGAGTGCAGTCAGCTGAGAGTCACAGGCTGAAGGATTTGGAGCAGATTAAAAGTGGCCCTGTGTCTCCTGCAGTCACAGGCCGGGGCCGACACTCACAGGCACTCAGCACAGCCTTTCATCTGACGGGATTTAAGAGCCCAACACACGTCCAATGGGATAGGACTGACAGTTCACACAGTCATTACGAGGCCAGGGCCAGGGAGGGAAACAGAGGGACCTGTCCTCTTCCTGCCTGGATACTTAAATGGTTAACAAACTAAGAACAACCTCTTTTCTAACTGAAACTGATCTTAAAAGGTATGCATTTTTGCAGCAAATTGTCTCATGTACACAACAGCTAGGTTATAGTGTTGAATGTTGTTTTTACACTATTCCAAATTTTCAAATTATCAAAGTAAGGGTTGCGCTTCACCCTGTTTGTTGTGTCAGTTGTTTGTCTGCCAGAAGCTCTCTTAAAATAAACATTTTATAAAGTTTTAAGCCATATTTTGTCATTAAACCTTTTAGATAGGCTCCCAAAAAGAAACCCTGAAACATGATCCTCCGCTAATTCATCACGCCACCAAATGATGTCTTTTGTAAATAAAATATCCAGTTGGTCAAGTCTTTTAATTAAAAAAACGTAAAGGTATCACTAGAGCAAGAATTGTTTGAAAAGTATTTGCTGCTCTGTCGTAGAAGAAGAGTAAATCTCCATCCTGCAGCCACTCATTTCCCCACTCACTTCAACCATATTTACCCAAACGTTTATTTTCTTCAAGATCATTTATTTTTTGCCTATATTGGAGGGTACAGCTGACGGTATAAGATAGTAAAGGGTTTGGGGGCTGCAGCCACAGTATTAACCCCTGAGAAATGTGGTTCTGCCTTTCTTTAATAGAGTTTAAATTGGGCCCTCAACTTCATGGTTTTATTCTTATTTTGCATTTGACTGTTTCTTTATCTCGTATCAGGTCTTTAGTGTGTTTCCTTCTGCTGAATATTGTTATTAATTCAAATGTATGTGCATATTCCTGATGCCACCTGACGTAGATATGCTATATGTCTACTACAGCATACTATCCCTCAGGCTGATTGAACACCATCTATCTAAATGACAGCATGATGGAGGGGCGAGGGGAGGCAAAGATTTACCTTTTTCAGCAGCTTCCTGCCTTCATTAGGAGATTAACAGGGTGGGTATAAATGGGGGCTGGGGGGGCTTGAAGAGTGAAAGATTCAGAATGACTTGTCTGTCCTTGATAATGGATTGAACAAGCAGAAACAGGGAGAGATAAGGAAGGAGTAATGTAAAGAAAAAAAGGGAGGAGGGTGAGACATGAAGGCGAGCAAGATCAATCCTGAAAGAGAGCAGGAAGGTGTGAGCTAAGGAGATAGAAAAGAGCAGCAGCTCATCTGTGAATTACCACCAAAAGAAATATTTCAACTTCTCTCAAAAGGTCCACTAATGTGAAGGTGGGGGGGGATAAAAAGGGATTACAGGGAAGAACTAAAAGAGAGGATGCAGTATATCCTTCAGACAGATGACGCCCTATAGGGGACTGTGTGGGTGTTAGTGTGTGCTCGCCCCAGTCCAGCAGTGAGCAATCGATGCTCACTGCAGACTTACCACTGTCCCCTATATTGCTTTTAGAGCAGCGGTCATGATTAATTTATTAACCGTCCCTCTCTCCATCGTATTACTTCATCTTGACATCTCTACTGCATTTGACACCACACACACACACACACACACACACACACACACACACACACACACACACACACACACACACACACACACACACACACACACACACACACACACACACACACACACACACACACACACACACACACACACACACACACACACACACACACACACACACACACACACACACACACACACACACACACACACACACACACACACACACACACACACACACACACACACACACACGATATTCTTGGCCCATTTTCTTTCCTTCAAATGAATGCAGACATTGCCACACAAACACACAGCCAGAGGTTCCTCCCCTTCTTTTCCAGCAGTTACATTAAAGCATCCAGGATGCATCAGCAGGGATGGAACAAACATCCCTCTGCGCCCGACAACAGTGCTAACTCCATGACAACAACGTTTTAAAGGATGTGTGTCGGGCCACAGAGCCCTTACTGTTACAGTGTGTCATGAATACAGGCCCTGTGTGCCGCTGACTGAAGAGAGGGCTACTGTTGCCACACACACACAAACACACTAATATGCATCAACACACACATTTATACACTGGGGGAAATATTTCACACTTGCTGGCTGCAGCCTGCACGACCATTCAAGGCGATTTTCTCCCATGACACACACACGCACAGACACACAATGAAGCTCATTGATTGTTTTACTAAAAATCAGCTGGGTGCTGGTTATGTAAGAACCCTGAGTGCTAAAAAGGGAGTTGAACAGTGAGAGGGGGGAGGAAAGGGAGGGGGAAAGGAAAGAAAGGGGAGAAGGGGAGTAGAGATGTCAAATAAATCACAGGATCTCATTTTGACCTTGGAATATTTGTATTTCTTATAATTGTATTAATTTTAAGATTCATTTTGACCCTGCAATATTTATATGTTTTTTTTAAACATTTTTGGGGGAACATAGATAGACAGAACATGGCTTTGATATGGGGACATGGAGGGAGGAGAGGCACAATATTTGTATTTTTAGCCAATACATATACAGCCACTGGGCATCACTAAAACTATTTTATTTTATTTACTTTACATCCTGGTGTATCATTTATTTTGCAAGCTATCGTTGTAATTATGTCTAATACTATAAAAAAAATAAGCATCAAGAGAACAAAAAAGAAAATGTGTCTTTCAATACAAATGTTTTATCAAAATAAAAAAGAACATTAATCTAAATCTTTTCGTCATCAGTTATTTGTCTTATGAGGAGTATTTGAAAATATATGAGTTGAGCATCTTCATGCCATACTGTGTTCAAGAAGCTTCTCAGATTTCTGATGTCCATCTTTAACGCATTAATAAACACACACTTTGTCCCAGCAGGGGGGGAGAGGCCTCAGAGTATAGCCGCGGGAGCATTTAATGTCCCTTAAATCTGCCATCACCCCCACCCCCTTCTCTTTCCCTCTCCTACTGAGAACAGTTTGCTTTGTAGCTCGGTCAGCGTTTGGTTCTCCCTGCCGCAGCTCTGACAGCGTTTGCTCTTCCCTGCCGACACAGTCAGGTGCTGCTAGAGAATGTGACCATGCAGGAAGCAAGCAGGGAGGGACGGAAATCAGGGAGGGGAGAAGGGAGGAGGCAGGGAGAGAGTAGCAGAATATAAAGAAGAAAGAATTAAAAGATGATGAAATGAGCAAGTGAGAATAAAAGGAAGGAGCGGGAGGGGGAGAAAAATCAATCAAACAGTTCCTCAATAGAAATTAAAACAAATGAGATGTAATTTACTGACAGGGTGTGATCTGAAAGACACAGAGAGATGGTGCTGGATGACTGAGGAAGAAGGGGAGGAGAGAGGAGGAGGGGGAGGTGGTGTTCTTGTGGGCAGAAATCCACGGTGAGCGGAGAGCAGGAGCGAGGGAGTTGGAAGGGAAAACTAGGCCACGTGGAAAAATCCAGCCGTAATGATCCGATACAGAATCTGGCCCATAGCTAGCATGTCTGCCTCTTTTCTTTCTCCATGTCTACCTTTGTCTCTTTCACTCTCTGCTCACATCCTTCTCTTCTCTCTGCTTTTTAGTTCTCTATTCTACTTTCATCCCTTCCTCTCCTGAGACTCTCCATCTATATTTTTAGCTGCCTTCCTCCCTCTTATTTCTTCCAGACAGTGGCCGACCCTTTGCAGAACAACTTTCCAGCCCATCTGATCGCGACCATTCCAAAGTCTAATTTTACTTCTAATTGGGTCACATTAGTGGAGAGGCGGGACATTGCTCACATGACACGGAAGGCTGATGTTAAAGGTGGCATATTTAAAGCACGTAAATAGGATGCGTGAGGTGTGAGATAAGCATAAGCGCTCCTTTGTGTGTCCACAGCGTGTGGCCAATCAGAGAGTCACGTACAAACACGCACACACAGATGTGGAGAGACAGGAAGAGGTCGGTGTGACACTTCCCGTCTCCCATGGAAATGCAGGACGTCAGCAAACACTCAGTTCCAAACCCTTCCTGATGATCAGAGCACTTCCTGTCTCCCTTTTTAGGTCACTAGAGGCTATGCAGGGTTTGCAATAAGTCAATCTGACTGTACTGTACATCGACTTTTAGTAAAAAACGTATTATGGACGTAAGATAATGTCCTGTTATAGTGTTTTTTTGTACAAATGTATGTTCCTCAAGCAAAATTCCATTAGAAACTAAAATGATAGGTTGTTTTTTTGGGTTTTTTTGCATGCATCAGTGAAAATAGCTCATTGGCTTTAATATAGGTTTGATCATTTTAATGGAAATGTTTCCAAAATTGCCATATAAATCAACATCAGATGTTTTTAATATTAAGTTATTGAGCCCAGGCTGCAGTTTAATCATTTAAAATATAAAAAGGTGTGCTCTTAAAAGCTTTTGAATACAGCACTAGGATGCCAGCGTTAAAAAGAATGACTTAATAAGTTGATATGTCAATTTATAAAAGATGAATCCACAGCTGTAATAGAATTATTATTTTACTTTTAAAGTAAAAATAATACTGGTACTAGCCTCGTAAATCAGCATATTATCGGTTTTCCTCTCTGATTATATTATTGGGTTTTGGACTGTTGGTCAGCCAGGTCACCAAGGAATCTGTGATATTGTGATTCTTTTTATACTATTTTGATCCATTTTATAGACAAATCAATAAACAGAGAAACGTTCTACTGTGCTTCTTGTGTAATATAACTGGTGTGAATGCTCACTACTATCTTGGGCGAAATGGAAATGGTCTGTCGGTATATGCTATAAAAAGCACCCGTTAATGTGCATGGTTTACATTTAAAGGGCATTTGTGAACTTGTGTGTGACTTACAAACAGCACAGTCAAACATTAATCCTGATGGGCAGAAAAAGTCACAGAATTTGTGTCCTTTGCTTCACAGCTACATACCAGCTGAGGCTCAACACACACATATGCAAACACACACTGACAGGAGCAGCAGGAGGAACGAGCTGATTGGCTGCAGAGCCATGAGTTAGAGGTGTTGAGTTTACAGAGAGAGGATACGGTGATGCCTTGTTCGGCCAAAGATCCACAACCATTTCCAACCCATCTGACCACACACAACACACAACACACACACACACACACACACACACACACAACACACAACACACCTCTGTTTACCCAAGACGTGCAACAAGACTAATAAATACTGACAAAACTGGGTTGAAATAGAATAAGATTTTGAATAAACAACAGTGTTTTTTACCAATGCTTACTTAAATATTCGTCACTCAAATGAACACACATCCAGACAGCAGACACCCACTCTAGTGTCTATATTTGTAAAGAACAAAGTCATGGCTCTTTGTTTCCTGACTTTCTTTTTGTCCAATTGTCCTGTTTCTACACCCGTTTCCTGGCTTAATTTTGGCTCTGAAATTATTTTTATGTTATTGTTTGTACCCGTAACGTTTGGCACACTTTTAAGCTGCTCTTAAGGTTCTGTAAATGTTATGTAATTAGGACTATAAGGGATATAAAACATCTCAAGACTTAGTAATCTTGGATGTTGCTGGGTTTAAAGTAATCATGGAGCTCTTTTAGTAAATATACTGTTATTGTTGCAGTTAAACATCTGGTTTTCCACTGAGTCAGACTGTTTTCTGAATCAGGTCCCAGTGTTTTTCCATATATGACCCTCTCGCTATTGCTTTAGATATCCGGTCATTGTTACAAACACCCACATACACCCTGCCGCCCTTGTGAATTATTTAAACTGTATATCAAATGTCCTCTACTCCAGTTTCAGTCAAGTGATGCTGCAAGAGGACTCCAAGTTCACATTTCTGTGTCTTTTCTTACTGACAACTGCTACAAGTGACTCAAACACACACACATATATATATATATATATATACACACACACACACACAGGAACAGGATAGTGGGGTCAAGTTCACTACCGCATATGAAATCCAAACTACGAGGGAAGAAAAGAGCAAAACAGAACAGTTGAAGACGTAACATTTGGCTTTTCTGACATTAAATTACCCCAACCATTATCAATTTCTTGAAAAAATGACTGATTAAGCAAAATTATAAATAATTGATCGACACACATTCTCCTATGTTATCCTCGGAAATATGTCAGTAGAAACAATTAGATTAGTGATTATCTAGTCTAAAAAATGATACGATTTTCTGATAATTATCAAATTACAGCTTCAGGGACACAGATTTACAAAAGGTGGATAACCCTGCGTGTTTACCAAAGCAACCTCCTATACATTGATGGCAAATAAACCATTGGATATTAGGCTTAAAGCAATGCCAGATTGTATTTCTACCCTATAATGAGTTTGGGGCTTTCAGGAGGTGTTGCGATATCTAAAAAGGTCAAAAGCCCCATGTCCAGCTCTAATGAAATCAATGTGTTCCCTTCATTTAATTCCCCTCTCTCCTGGGAAACATCACCTCTAATGCCTTCTTTATTTATCAAAGCAGAGCAGATCGAATGGAACTGCGATCGACATATTGCACTTTAATAGAGAGCAATCACTCGCTACAGACCCGAGCAATGGACTACAGTTCTTCTGCCTGTGTGCTGAAGTCTAGCCAGTGTGAATTTAAAGTGGTGTGTGTTTGAGAGAAAGAGCATCTTAAAAGGTGCCCTGTTATGCTCATTTTCAGGTTTCAATTGTATTTTGTGCCTCTACGGCAGCACCTCTTTTCACCCTCTGTCTGAAACCAGAGCCCACTCTGCTCTGATTGGTTAGCTGGCTCTGTTGTGATTGGTCAACCAAAGAGATTTCACGCCTCTTAGCCTATCACGTACAATGTGTTGGAGCACTAGGCAATAAAAGCACGAGTGTTACATTATGATGCCACTATGTCTCGGATGTAAACAAAAGACTACAATTGAGGTGTTTCAGGCAGGTTGGGGGTTTTGTATAAAAAAACTCCCTCTGGAAGGGACTTTGGGAATCTTAGCCTTTGCAGACCATATACTTGCACAAAAACCTATAACACACCAGAGGAGAGGAAGGACCCAAAAAAGCATAATAGAGCCTCTTAAAGGAAGTCTAACTGAATCCTGAACAACTTTAACAGCTTTAGCATTTAAGCATTTTAACTTTAAAAGAAGCTAAATACACATCCCTGTGTGCTAATAAAGTAAAGACCTGGGTCTGATAGCATCTGTTTAATCAGCTTCGAGTAGAGAGAAAAAAATGATCACGGAGTGTGCTTTTTTTTATCTAAAGGAAAGCGTTGCAAACATAATTCAACATGTCCTTCTGTTATTAAACCTTTGCTATGCCCCATGCACACAACCCACTGCAGTAAAAAGCTAATATTTGTCCCGAAGAGCCTTGGGACTTGGGTGGAGATACAAAGAAGATGGCTGCATACTTTGGCTTAGATATATTCCAGATATGCTGATACTGTTTAAAGCCACGTGTTTTCGTGTTCCCTCAATAGAAAGCTCAGTTCAGGGCATACAATGCGTTGTCATAGCAAACGATGCTACAAACTGTCACTGAAGGCATCTCCCAAGGGGTGTCTTCCTCTGTGGTTAGACATGGTTGCTGTACGTTATAAAAGAACTGCTGATAACATTAACCTCCTCACATCCTGTGTCTCTACCCGTCTTTGACACACATGTCAGCAACACACACTCAAGCTAAGTCCCAAACCCCAAGGAGTTTAGTTTCATTATAATAATCAATAATTTAAAAGCACCCTCTTTTCATCAGCGCCAGCATCACAGATGTGACCTGAGTCTATTGGCTGTCCACACACCCCCATCCTCTCCCTCACACACACACACACCCCTCCATTCCACACTCGATTTCAGTAGAGGCATTCATTTTTAAAGCACCCCTGTCACTGGGATTATAAAACAGCCTGAATGCTTGTGGTGTGGCCACTGCTGCAGGGGGTAACAATAAGAGAGACAAAAAAGAAGCCTAACAAGCCACCACTTTGTTTGAGAAGGTTTGCTTTTTGGAGACCTTTCCACTGGCTTGAAGGGCAGCAGCTTTGATATTTACAGGACAAACAGCGAACACAAGGCGAAACATGAGGCCATGTGGGGAAAACTCCCAGAGGCAGCGGGAGGGGGGGATTCATAAAACTGCTTCCTCTGGTGTCTCAAACAAACAAGTGATTACAAGGGAGTCAGGCATAAAGTGTGCCCCTACCCAGTGCAATACAGAAGGGGGGCAACACTGTGGCAGAGCTGGAAGCCCTGCTCTGTTTATCCAAAATATCAACAATGAAACAATCCAGATTATGAAACCAGCAGACTGGGCTGGCTTTCTGCACCAAGATCAATTTACATTTCCAGACACACTCTGAGTCTTTTCATCCCATTGCTTTCATCCCTTGACAAAAAAACACCAACATTCCTATAATATTCCCAAAGGGACATATGAATAGAATGGAAATAGAAAGTCAAGTCAGCTCCTTGACTTTGATAAATGAGGTGTTTATCTTTGGCTAGGATAGTTCAATATTGACTTTAATATTTGGAAAATTCTTTACAAAATACTTCTCCCTTTTCCCCATTTACCTTTATATCTCTCCAGCACATCCTCGTACGCCTGGGCGAATTCCTTCTCCTGTGAATGGTTTGTCGGCAGCAGACCTGGTATGAAGCCGGCCATGGTGGCTCAGCCAGCCGGCTTCAAGTGGAGAGGGTTCGGCCTGCAGACTACCGCAGTGAGCCGGTCCGCTGCTGTGCGTCAGCCCCCAGGTGGCTCTTTCTCCTATCCTGGGCGTCCAAGTCAACACTGACCCGCGTGAAACTAGTGAATTTGATGCATTGAGGGGCAATAAAAGCCCGGTAGCTCACTTCCAAGCAGCGTCAGATAATCCTTAGGGATACTTCAAAGAATAAAAAAGAACAACAAAAGCCTGAAATAAGCGCGTTTTTAAGAAAGAGAAAGAGCATTAAAGTCACGAAGGTTACATCAACGCTTTCTATCCATTACGGCAGTGTCTATACGTATGTGTGCGGGAACACAGTCACATCGCTCGGTGTGTTGTCTCTGACCAGTCCCTCCTTCAATATCGGCTCCCACCCGGCGACTGCTGTTTTGTGTGCCTCCTGTGTGTGTGTGTGTGTGTGTGTGTGTGTGTGTGTGTGTGTGTGTGTGTGTGTGTGTGTGTGTGTGTGTGTGTGTGCGCGATGGAATAGATCCTACACCCCCCAGATGAGTGTCAGCAGAGGGGGGGAATGGGTCTGTTTCCGTCACAAAATCGGCGGAGCTCCAGGCTAAATTGTATCCGGACTCTGGCTTCCTATCACAAGCTGTGTCGGTGTCCTGTGGATCCAAGGCGAGCCGCCCGAGCTCCCAGCATGCTTCCCAGCCGTAATGGCCGCTTTTATCCGAGGCTTTGCAGTCGGTATGAATGTGTATGTGTTCGCTTCTCTCCCTCTCTCTCTCCTATGCTCAGGTTTCTCGGCTCTTCCTGCAGTGGCTGTCTTCCATCCCTCTCTACCGGTCACGCCAGGAACCACCGCCGCAGGAATTTCAAGAGCCGGTGGGGAGAGCAGCTAGCTTACATGGCTGCTGCTGCTGCTGCCCGTGGAAAGTAGGCCTGGAGCGCCCCCGGATGGTGGGCATGACTCGGTGACAGAAACCACTTAACCCTGGGCAGGGCGGGCCAATAAATGGCTATTAACAGCCATAAATCATTATAATACAACCGTGTCCGATATCAATCCAATTCGCAACACAAATATGCCTTCTTACATTATATTTTAACGTTTTACTTTTGCAATTTTACATAGCCGAAATTAGCCGTTAGAAACCAACTGTCACCCAAAAGTGGGAATTCATAATTTCTCTGGTTAACTTTGGGAAAAAATAAACCTGTGTATTTTGTCTTTTTTTTTCTCTTGATTTTGGTAGCTTACGAAGTTATTAAAAGTCGGAAGTGTATAAAAAACTAATTGGGGATGGGGAATATAAAATATAACATGTAGCCTACAACCTTTTTTGATTGGTGGCTTTCACAACATTTGATGAAATTATGTAACCATACTTGAAAATTATAAACAGAGTACTTTACATAACTTACATTTGCCCAACATTGTGTCAGTAAGTTATTCGTTGTGGATGGGCTCAATTAATTGAGCATACTGCTTCTGAAAGCTAACAGAATTTATATCATATTCTACAGAGCACTACGGATAAATGTAATCAAATCCAATTGCCAGCTTTGTTAAGATATCAATCAAACCGGAGTCCTTTAAACTAGATTTTGCATTGTCTAAATCAAAATGAGTGCAGAAGAAATGCAATCACAGATCTATTCTCGGGCAAAACCAAATCAGTGCACGTAGATACAAAGTAAGCAATATGTTAAAAGATTAAACGTCCTATCACATGTCAAATGAGACCTGTCAAACGGGATGAAACAGCCATTGGTGGATAATCTCAATATGCAATCAGCCTGAGGTCAAAGCCCATAAAGCAGCCTCACTTAGATGGTCTAAAAGTTGTGTCATTTAATCCCATAAAGAGACACGTAAAGATCACCTTAAAGTGGGGCACAATGTCCGGCCTATGCAGCTTCTACCATGAATAAACAAGTTTATTTATCTTGCTGTAATAATAAAGATTATATAGAGGCAGAGCAGGAAATGGGGGTTGAAGCAGATGCAGATTTTTTTTTTTGGTTCAAGGCAATATTGGACCGAAATACAAAATAAAAGATGTGTGAATCACTGCAACAGTAAAACCACTGACTCATGCCTTTAACATTCCTCTGTTCGGTTTTTCTACAAAATTCACCTCAACTTTGGCTACGCTCAGTGGTCAGGTACATCATGCATTTCAATAGCACTATTTTGCAAAAAGGGTAATATAGATATCATTTCTATATATGTTTTCATTTTGAGGTCAGTTGTACTATGCATTGCATTATATTTATAGCTGCCCTCTGGTACTTTAATTGGAAACCACTCTAAATATATTATAGTAAAACAACAACAATGTGTACTTCCACCCTAGAAATAAACATATGATTGAAGTTCCACATTTTGGACAATGTCAACAAAAATAAAACATCATTAATTCCTTAGAATATAGGTAGAATGTTTGGTAGAGCTATTGTACTGAAAAACAACAGAAATAATACATGATAAACTTGTCACTTTTTGCATGTAAACAAGAAATCGAGATGTTTTAATACCAAAACACAACAATTGAAAAATTAGCACTAAATTGGGATTATCCAGATGTGGAAAACATTTGATTTATCTTGAGTTTCTTGTTCTGAACAGCATATAGTTGTTCTAGCAACCTTTATGGCTTATCATTTTGCCGCACAAAACACAACGTTCATCAAAGTATCAGATTAAGGACCAAACTAAAAATGAAAAGGTAAGACAAATTATTTCATCTGCTTCTGTAAAAAGTGAGAATACTTTTACCAGGAGGGAGCTTTATTGCTACAACAAGAACAATATGTTCAAGCAGGTGGTCTCTACACTGATATGATTTTCTTTCCCTTCTTTTTCTAGTTGCGTTTTTGGCACCGCTTGTTGACTTTCATGAAACGTACAAGAAGGGTGTACCATGGGCCAAAGATGAATCAATTAAAGGTTGGAGGCAGATCCGAATGGTTAAACAAAATCTTTTCTGGTTTTGTTAACTTGCGAGATAAGGCATTTGGCCTTGGTGAAGTTCTGCCCTTTTTGAGTGCACTTCTAGTTTTTTTATGTCCTCCTTTCTGTCTCCTCACTCTGACTCACCCCTCATTACAAGACTCATACTTCACATTAGACACATTAGCCACACTCCAGTGGAAATACAAACACACACCAGGCAAAGTCCATAGGGACTTGGCCTGGAAACTGGAAGGTCACCAGTTCAAGTCCCCGAAAGACCAGGTGATACCGTGGTGTCCCTGAGAAAGGCACCGGTCCCTACACTGCTCCCCGAGCGCTGTGCATAATGGCAGCCCACTGCTCCTAACACTAGGATGGGTCAAATGCAGAATGTAAAATTTCCCCTCTGTGGGACGATTAAGGGTTCCTTCTTCTCACACATTCACACTCACATGTACACACAGGGTCCAATCACAATGCAAGTGTGGGAGGGGGTTCCAGCATGCTCATAATAAAAGCAAAACAGGCTGATGGATGTGCTTGTTATCCATCTGCAACCTTGGGACACACACACATGTCATAAAAGAGGGAGGTCGTCGTGACCTTGGTCTCAAGGTCTAAGTAACATTTCATTCCCAGCATACTGCAGACCATCAAGCAGTTGGAGAAAAACATCTTCCACATAAAAATGTATTACGGGATTACAGTTAAAACCCCCCTACCCCCCCAAAAAAAGCATAATTTTACTGGTTTAAAGACAAACAAATAAGTATTATCAGAGAACAGGAGTCCCTTTTGAAGAAGGAAACAACTTGTAGGAGCCACATGAAAAGTATTTTCTGTTTTTTATTCACATATTTTGAGTCCCTATAGGTGGTGGATGTGTCTATTGGTTTTGGGTGTTGACTAGAAGGTATATCCGTTTGCTCTTACCTGCTCTCCTGGTGATAGATGGAGAGGGAGTGAGCATTGGGGTGGATAATTTTTGTTGACCGTACAACGCATACGCATTCATCGCTGGATTGTTTTGTTTGCTCGCTTTATTCAACAAATAAAAGCTTAAACGGATACTGGGGTAAAGGCTGCGTTAATTCCGCGTCAGACACTGTTTATCCCCTTGTTTAGTCCCTCGCGTCCCTTTTATTTATTGGATTACTACAGCCGCAATACAACCTGTTAATGTGAGAAAGCTTTATACGTTTATGTTCGTCCATCATGGATTCTTTAGATTCTTCTTAATGCATGTAACATTCATTACCACTGGTGTTGTTTGTATTAATCTAACCTTGTATTCTATGTTTTTGTTGTGGATTTTATTATGTATCAATCTTCTTCTATAAAAATGAATAAATAAATAACACACAGTACTTTGGGTCATCTTTCTCCCTTGCCCGTCTCGATCTGTCACTCACTGTTTTCTTTCTACAGTGTGTCCTCCTGTTTGTGTATGCATGAGTGTATTTTGTTGTTGTGTGTCTGTGTTGTCATGCAGAGTGCAGCTGCACAATGAATTTACTCTGAGAGCCAAAAGGACATACAGTACTCAACACATCAGCAAAACCAATGCCTTAGCAGCAGAGCTTCACTACGCCTCAGATCAAAACAAGAAACTCCCAAAATATTAAAGATTCATTGCTGACCCTAACTGTCTCTGTGCTGTACACGTTTACAAACCAGCAAAAACATCAATCTAATTCTCCACGTTCCTGCCTGATAAAGCAGCTCAGTGGCCTACATAACGAAATGAGCAGGAGATTGAATGAAATGATTGTAGAATGTGTGTGACTTGGATTAGTGTGTAAAGTCTGACCTTTGTTCTACAAATTCTCAAATTTGAGAAAAAGCTGCAATTTTGTATTATAAAATGCAAATCGAATAGTTAAAAACAGTCTCTGAAGAATGCTAGTTTGAAATCCACAGTTGGAGATAAATATCATGACATCTGTAATGCAATAAATTCACAAGTAAATAGCTACACATTTTGGATTAGATCCACAGAATTGATATACTACTTTGCATTTAAAAAAGCCTCATGTGATTTCAAAACACACACATGGGTATGTCAAATTCTGTGTAATTTCTTCAATGTTTGAATGTCTATTTCAAAATAAGTGTTTAGTTTACTCTTGGCAATCCAATATGAGGTTTTTGCAAACATCAGATCTTCAAGGGAAATTGCACATTTGTACTACACAGCCTGGGAAATCTTGGTGAGAAAATGACCTTAAGTGACATTGATCAGGTATGTGGAAGTGGACAGGATTGATTGAAATGCATTAGGGGAAGTGTAGGCTCTTGTGTTTGCGGTGCCTAACCCCCACCATAATCAGGATATTTGAACCCATGCTGCTTCAATTTTGAACATTCTTTTTCAAAATTGTGTCTCACAAGTTCCCAAACTTTATGGAAGTACAACAATAAATCAGTGTGTGTCCCATATTTAGACACTTTATAATAGATGTCACACGTTACTTCCAAACTTTTAAGTACTTAGCTGGATGTTCCAATAAACTATTAAATATAATTAACTTAAAACGGAAGACTTGAAACACACCTCCCTTTGTCCCATTTTATCTTTATCTTCTTGCTATTCTTTTTAACTTCCCTCAAAGTCTATCTATCCTTCAGTTTCTTTTTTAATTAATGCTTTTATTTTGGGGTCTTTTTTTCTATCTTTTCCTGTTTTTGTCTTTCATTATACAATCATCCCTATTTCTCACACATAGCAAATACATTTTTTAATCTTTCTTTTGAAAAATCATCTTCCATTTAAACCTTGTTTTGATCTCCTTCAACCTCTGCTGCTGTTTTGCTCCATGGCAGACTCTATTTTTCTTTTTCAACACATTCCTCTTTTCCAATCTCTTAAGTTATTCTGTTATTCGATCTTTAGCCCTCTTTCTCTTTCTGTTTTATGACCTCCCTCACCCCGAGTTCTCAGTTAAAAGTCATTATCGTTCTCCTCCTCTTTGAACCTTGCCCTCTTCCTCCCTCAATCTCCATGTTACCCCCTTTTCTTCCTCCAACTCCATTCCTCTCCTCTCTTGAGTACATTTTACTCAATCATTCCCTCCTCTCTGTCTGCTCTTTTACAAACTCCCTCCTCTCCCGCTCCCCTTCGAATTAAAATTCTGACACTCTCGCTCTCCTTCACTGTTTGTTTTTGCCCTCCTTTTATACTCCGTGTCAGTCTGTCTCACCCCGCCGCCATTGCTTCTCCTTGCCTTTTAAAACCATGGAAACAGAGGAGACCACATCACCATGGCAACAGGGGAAACAGCCTGGGCCTTTTTGTCAGACCGAGGCTTCCTTTCAGCTGCCTGCAGATAAAGTAGAATGTGGAAGCAGAAGCAGCAGGCGGGGCGGGGGACGCCTATGGTACATTCAGGCACAGACATGGGGTCCTGATGCTTAGGTGGACTCATAACTGCAGTATACTACACACACACACCACACACACACACACACACACACACACACACACACACACACACACACACACACACACACACACACACACACACACACACACACACACACAGAACCACATACAAAGGCTGATGTCTGTTCATGATCAGATGACTCATGATTGTTTTGCCATGAAAAGGATTATCAAAATAATCTTTTCAGTCCTTTTTACATAATCTAATAATCTCCATTTAAGTTTAGATCTTACAGTTTTACCTCTACTTTTAAGCTTAACCACCTGAGATATTGACACAGAGAATATATAGTCAAACTTTACAGAAATGTTCAAAATAGTTGCGTTATAGATAATCCATATTGAGGGAAAATAGTGGTTTATAACCTATTTCTTTCATGATCCACAAAACAATAGAACATTTACGAACATGTATGTCAATTTGTATCTACTATATATATTGTATACTCTCACAAATGCGTTTTTCAATCCACAACAAAATACTAACCAAATTGTACAATTACATTTTTTTAAAGTGCTAAAAGTGGGGAGACAGAGGGGACATGTGACAAATGGTCCCACGCCTGATTCAAACCTGCTTACTGTATGCATGGGGACCACCAGCTCTACCAACTGATTGATTTTATATTGAAGAAAGTTGTCTTAGCTAAAAATGTCATGTTATTAACCTTACGTAACATAGCTTTTCAGGAATGCACAGAAAGTACACAGTTTCCAACAAATACTTAAGTTGTCAGGTGATGCGTGCACATAGATTTAGCAATAGACAAATACAAAACACAAGAGAACTGCACTCCAGTGCCTCCCCCCCCAAAATAAATAGAGTTGAATCTCATTCCTAGATGGCTGCAAAGAAAACTAAGACATGGATTTACTTATCCCGCATCATGCTCAACTTCAGTGGATGAAAAGATATGCAGTATGGTATGGAGTTAAAATTTAAAAGGGGGAGCTTTTCTAAAGATGTCTGTTTTCTGAGACCCATCTAAATCCAAAATATGGCCATAGACATTTGTATGCAATGAAAAAGTTATAGATTATCGAACCTGAAGTTGAAAATATATATATTTGCAGAATGCTGATATTAATTCAAGCTTGGGTTTGTGTTTTAGTAATATTGATATATTCCATTTTAAATTCCTTGGAAATTCATGTTGTGCTCGTTGAGCATGAATTGCAAATTTGTCACAGGAATAGATGCTTGTTTCTCTCCAGACGTCTGAAGGTCATTCTCCCTTTGAAATATTATTCAAGTTTATTCAAGTAAATCCTCAAACTCTCATTCACAGAACCAGAAAAGCAGCAGCTGTTGGGAGTTTTCATTGACATTCACGCTCAGCAGGCAGCCTGAGAATAACAGAGTCCAATCAGACCAGCAGAGTCTTTCTTTATCCTCTCCAGCGTGAACTCAGAAACTCATCTGCTCACAGAGATCCTCGTGTTTGCGCTCTCCTTCATTACTTCTGCCTCAACTTCGCTCAGTCTCACAGCAGAGCGACTCTTCCCTCTTTTTACGATTATTTCAGTACTTTCTCTGGTAAAATACACATTCCAGACAGAATAGAAAACATTTCTAGCTTTTTCTACCATTCCTCATTCTAAATATTGTAACTGGACTGTAAAAAGTGCAGCTTGTTGGCACAAGCAGCCCTAATCTATTTAATTTCACATTCCAGCCTCTGCCTGAATGGAAATGCAGGTCAATGTAAACACATCGGCCATATTGAGTAAAATGTAATATCATCACAATAGGCTTCGCGCCTGAGTGAGCCCCGGACCCGCCTGCATAGGAAACACTGGATGTTACCGGTTACAACTCAGCTAGCTAACAGGGGGAGTTTAGAGGCATCACTGCTGTGATCTGATGGTTTAATGATGCATCACATAGTGAAGAGAAGTACAAAATGTTTTCCAAAGCATAGTATACTCGAGTCCCTTCCATTTTTTAGCATTTCACTTGTAAATAAATACACTAGGTTTCAAATTGAGCACTTCTGGTGCTGGAATAGTTTCACTTTTTTGGGGGGAAAAGAATTAGATGAGATATAACTTTCGTATATGACCACAAAATATGAATATGAAGCCAGCAGCTGGTTTGCTTAGCTTAGCATTAAGCCTGGAAGCAGGGGTAAACAGCTAGCTTAGCCAAAAGTAGTTAGCAAGTAAATTTGCAGACACAATTTAAACAATTCAATTTTTTTGTCAGCATAAACCTCAAATGAAACTCTGAAGTCTTCATTAGGGATGCAAAACAACTTTTGGATGCTTTTAAAAGACAGTGTCTTTTCTTTAAAACGGCGGGGGGGAAGTGAGTACAAGTATTTTGGGGCCAGAGAAAAACAGGGCTTCGTTCTGGATGTTAAGGCAATCAGTAAAGGAGTTGTACAACTTGTGGAATTTCACAAAAGGAATCCGTTTATAAGAGTTGTTGCTACTTGTTGCTTTTTCTATATATATCTTATTTTGGCAAGACATGAGACGTACACTCAAAGTATTGGCTCTAAAAATCTGTTGCTTTTAGAAACAGATTTCTCTCTGCAGAATATTGGCAGTGTAATCAAAGTGTGGCCTGTGTTTTAAAGCCCTGGATGGTTTGCTATGTAGCCAACATCTTGGCTGCTACCTGCTGCTGCCACCCAACAATCTCCACACAAACAAGTCCAACTCTGCTCTGCTACTGTCTCTTTAATAATTGAATTTAATCATTTTCAAATGTTTTAATAGAACATTAACTCTTCAACACAAATGTTGTGTCACAACTGTGAATGTCCACTGTGTCACATGTTAAACAGACAGACAACAGGAATGGAAACGTTTAGGCATCTGCCAGCGTGCAATAAAAAACACATCAGATGATTTTGAATTTCCCACCTCGCATCTGAAACAGCCATGACAGAAAACGACACATACATTCATATCCCTGTGTAGATAAAAGAGAAGAAAAGTGTTTACTTAAGCATTTCTGGTTCGAAAAAAAGGTGTTTTTCTTTTATTTAATCTAGAAAGAAAAGATTATTGCAATGAAATGGCTGACCACAGGGCATAAAAGTGACGCCAAGAGTCGTAAACCATGGAATAAATGATCCCACATCCCTGCTCCTATCTGGATGTAATTAGTGTTTCAGTGTAAACAGAAAAGAGACATCAGGAAAAAATGTGAGGCTGATTATGTTGCAGCTTTTCTAATTGTCATACTCTCTTTCAACCTCTCCTGAACACTGTAACAATTTCTCAGTACACACAGTCTTGAGCATGTAGCTTATAATTTAGCATATTTAGCCCAGCAGGAAACACCTTGCACATGTTTTCTTAACATTAAACAAACCATTAAACCACTGCTCTACGCTTAATATCTGTTATGAAAATCAAGTATGTTAAAGTAAATTAGCAGCTGCAGCCAGTTTGCAGTTGCCTGCAGTTATAACAACTTCCAAACCTTGCCTCCAAACATTTACAGACAGATTTAGAAAAAAGCAGACTGACTGCTGAAAGCTCGTCTTAAATCAAGTAGCTGTAGTAGTATCTTTCAAATGGATACAGAGGATTTAATACTATAGGTCTGGAAACCTAGTGCAGGAAGTACATCTTTTTCCCGTATGTACGCTATAAGAGCAATAACATAACACACACACAGACAGACATCTCTCTCACTATGATCCAGGCAAACACTTTAGCCCCTTCACCCTGACCCTGACCTACATGCTTCTATAAAGTAGGCTTTCATTCTCTCTTCTTCTGTATCCCAACCCCCATCTCTTCACACGCAACTGGCTTTTACAATGCTAGTGGAATTATAGCCACACTGCCTGTTTATTTCTCATATAAAAAAGGCTAAAAAGGACGTCAGTACAAGACTAAAACGTATTCTTACTAACTGCTAAACACTGTGAAAACAGGAAGAGTTAGGGATGTTGAACCATTGAACAATAACTGATTATGTCCATGGTGATACCTGTGTTTTTATTATTTTGTCTGGTGTATCCATGTACAACAATATAAATTGAATCCTATTTCAAATCTAAAGAATTGTTTGTTTGTTTGTTTGTTTGTTTGTTGTAACACTGGTGACATCTGATATGTGTTTGACTGCACCTTTATCCATTAAATACAAATAATTTAAAATATAAAAATATTCAAAAAATATATTTGGTTAAACAAAAAATATAAACATATAATAAAAAATAATAATTACAACTTACAAAAATGTTATCATGAATTAAAAATAAGTATTAAAATATATATTTCGCTTTCTTTTGTCTCTAAATGCTCTCAAAGTAGAGCATTTAGAGACAAAAGAAAGTAGAGTATTTGATGAAGATGATGGACTTAGAGATTCTTTAAATTTTTGGGTTGTAACGACATGATTGAAAGCAGTTATTACTGTAATAAAAGTCTCAGCTGAATACATGTACTGTTTGAGTTTATATGGGGTAGCAGACCAGGACATCCGTCCATTAACCAACATGTATGTAATAAAGCCTCAAACTGTAAATAATCTGCACCATTATGAGATGATATGAGAGGTAAAAACCCACAGATGATAAAAAGCGCAGCACTAAGACCACTTTTATATCCATTTCCTCAATTATTGAGCTGGAAGCCTTTTCTACGCTAAAAGAGGGATAGCTAGGCCGCTGCCAGGGTCTCATTACACGAGGAGGGGAACCCTGGCTTCTCTAGAGAACTGAGTAACCTACATTAGATGGTTAGAGAGGAGGAGAGAGAAGAGCCGGGGAGTGAGAGGGAGAGAGCTGTCCATGTGGCTGTATGAGGAGTCCAGGAGGTGTTCCAGCAGCTAATAAAACACCATGTGTAAGCTTCAGTTCTGTCATGTCTAGAGGAGGAAGATAATACAACCTCCTCAGGGTTAAACTCTGCTCTCTCTCTTTACATGACAGCTACAACACTACTATATGTAACATGACATTTCAAAGCTCCGAACATCCTGAAGGTGGAAATAAGAATGTACCAGTAAAATCCTACTAACAAGATAACACTTGTATCTTAAGTATAGTTATAGAAGTCCAAATACAGAGTTTGCTCCCATGCCTGCGACATTTACTGATCGTGGGTCTTTCAGGAATCAGCCATTTTTCCAAGTATGTAGGCCGTTAATCAAAGCCGGAACAAAGCCTCACGCTCAAACATGACAAGCCAAGAAAATGTCAGCAAGAAAATAAAGAGGATACATCCTGTAGACCAACATTTGAAGACCAATTGCTCACTTCATGTCACAGTAAAATTGTGATCGCATGCTTCCAGGTTGAGAAAATTATTTAACCACAAAGTACAATTCTTGATGAAATAAAGTAAATGAGTTCAGCGTTTAACAAAAGCAAAGTATATCAAAACATCCGTTTACTTGCTTTTACACAACTTATTCAGGATAATCAAAGGCTAGTGCTCCAACACATTGAACATGATAGGGGCGGGACATCTCAAAGCAGTTGACCAATCACAACAGAGTCGGCCAGCTAACCAATCACAGCAAGCTGGGCTCTGGTTTCAGACAGAGGGTGAAAAGAGGTGCTGCAGCACAGGCAGTATGAGAACAATAAAGAGCTTTTTGAACCTTAAAGCAGGGAGACATGTCCCAGTAGAGACACTAAATATAATTATAAACCTGAAATTGAGCAGAATATGTCCTTTTTAACTGAGGTTGGGTGGAACAGGCTACTTTTCTTTGGACCTGTCAGGTTTTATCTGCCTTCAGGTTGACTTTTACCCCTTGATCCACTGCTTTACATTCACAAGCACATACACCACTGAAGGCTTCCAGAAGACAACCACAGTCTTCAATTTTTTGCCACTAAGCAGCTCCGCACAACAGAGGCAGGCTCAGTGCTTGGCTCAAAGGCACTCCATCAGTATCAGTGAGAGTTGGTTTCCCTTACCTGCAACGCGAACCACCGCCCTCTCCGCGGGGTCCAGCACCGAGTCCTGACTCTTCCTCTTCCTCCTCTCATGTTTGGACAGGTTCCAGGGCAGCGTGTCTCCGGGGGGCCCCACGGGTCCTGAGGGGCACGGGGACAGCGACCCCCCCGAACGCTCGCTACGGAAGGACGGCTCGCTGATGCAGGAGCGCTCGCTCAGAGTGTCATCGTCTGAAGACTCCATCTTACTTCAAGGCTGCAGGGAGCATGGAAGAGGAGGAGGAGAAGGAAGGAGGGATGGTGGAGGAGAGAGGGAAGTAGAGCAGTGGGGGGGAGGGGAGGGAAAGAAGGTCAAAAGAATAGAAGAGGAAAGAAGAAATGAAGGGGAAGAGAGGAAAGGAGCTTTAGTTAAAGTGGAGACGCTGTATAATTTATTGCTGCATACAGTGTGATCACACAGGGCTATGAATGATGCAACATAAGACAGGTAATAATAGAGTGATGAAGGGGGGGGGAACAACTGGGTTCAGTTAGTCATCACGTCTAGACGCCTGTTAGGAGGCTGCAGTGACAAACCGCTGTAAAGAATTCGAGAGAAAATGATAGTATAGAGGATGATATTACCTAAACCTAAGCATATGAACATATTTAATATGATTAGTCCCTGAATTACAAACGCTCCCATCACTGCATTTCACAAGGGGCTGAAAAACGATGTCAGCACCAGACAAAAAAACATACTCTAAAGACAGAAAGAGTTGGAAATGCAAGATATTGCATTATTTTCCAAACTTTTCCGTGCTGAATATAGCTTGTATTATTTACTGTTAAAGTACAACAATATATATTCAGGTTATTATGGCTCTTTAAATTCAAACCAATTTCAGATTAAGGAGTGCTGTTGGTTTGCTGTAACTCTAGTGACATACAGTTGGTGCTTCACCGTGTCGTGACCTATAAAAAAATACTTAAGTTGAAGTGAAGAAAAAAAAAAGCTTTTCACATTTCATGATTATGTGACGCAAAACGTCAAATGTAAACATAATCATGATGAAATATTTCTTACCCATCACCATTAAAAAATGAAGTCAGCACTTAAATGAGTAGAGTCTCAAAGAGTTGATAACATGACTGAATACTCTTGCAAGAATGCAAGAAATGTACATTTCAGCATGTTTTCACATCATTTATAAACATTTATATTAAATAAATAAATATTGTTTCATATTATAATATTACTTTTCTAAAGGTTTATACATTTTTCTGTATGTTGATGTGGCTTGCACGCAATCTATAAGCATTCTTTTTTCCTAACACATGTTTTTGTTCTAATTTATGGTCAAGTTGAATCCCTTTTAGGTTCTTAAGTGTCTCCTAAATGTATTTATTAGAACATGACTGCTGGCATTAAAGTCACAATAGCTAAACGGTATCATATTATGTGTTACGTTAACGCACATGTTGAACAATTATCCCTCTTTCACATGTTTTCTTTATTATACAACACATTCTCTACAAAACTCTAGAGTTTTGTAGAGAACAGATATGGGATGTATCTGTTACAGTTTTTTTTGTAATTTCAATACCTTTGTTTTTCTCTTCATATGTTTGCTGTATTGGCTACACCAAACACCAAGGTAAATTCCTTGTAAGTAAATAACTAATCAAAATGTAATGACCATTATTCTGAGTGAAATAATGGAGCACACTAAATTGTAAGTTGAACTATAATGTCTTTGTGTGATCATAAAAAGGACAGCTTGCACAACTAGACCTTTAATTGATAGTTAGCTCAGCACTATATCAATTAATAGAAATCACTGAGACCACACTACGTCTAACAGAGCTGATTTATTGACGACAGTTAAGATGCCAGCGTGATGGAAAACAGACAGCTCAGTGCTTAGGTAGGGACTATCTAACTATCCAGCCTCAGACAAAAAGAAAAGGGGGGTGGGGGGTGTAGAGAGGAAGAGATGAGATTTCAAAGCTCTACTAGTGTTTCTATTTTTTTTTAAAGTCAATAAGCCTTGAAGACAGGGGAGTTGTATTCTCTTTCTTCATCTCACTTTCACGATTGCCTTCTCTTCGTTCTCTCTGTTTGCTTCTCTTTATCTGTTGCTCATCCATCGTTACACTCATTGACATTATGGTTAAACTCAACGCCGATTTGCGAAGAAAATGAGCGATAGCAAATACCTGCTGTGCGTTTGTGTGTGTGTGTGTGTGTGTGTGTGTGTGTGTGTGTGTGTGTGTGTGTGTGTGTGTGTGTGTGTGTGTGCGTGCGCGCGCACGCCTGTGTGTGTACTCTGGGGACCTGACAATCTGTCCGTCACAGCATCATAAATCAATACGTGTCCTGAGAGAATGAATTGCCCGTTACTGGCTCCACAGGGACCCACAGGAGAGTGCTGGTAATGTGAGCTCACACACTTTATGCAGAATGCTTTCATTTAAAGAGGCCCTGTTATGCTTTTCGGGGTTTTTCCTTTCCTGTAAATGTTATATGGGGTTTTGTGCATCTAAATGGTCTGTAAAGGCTAAAATCCCTGTGTCCCCTCCAGAGTTTCTCCCCCCTCGACTGAAACGCCGCCAATGGACTCCTTTGTTTACTTCTGTAACATATTGACATCACTATGTAACACTTGTGGTTCTATTGGCGAGCACTCCAACACACTTTACGTGATAAGGGGCGGGACATCTCTAAGCAGTTGACCAAATCACAGCAGAGCCAGCCAGAAAAATAATATAAAGTACTTTTCAAACTAAATACAAATTAGAAGCTGAAAATGACCTCAATATGTCCTCTTTAATTTGCACTTTGTTTTTAAACTATAAGCACATTTCTCAAAATTGTTCGAAGACCTAATATTCTATCTTGTAAGATTTAAAATTCAGCTTTGAAATAATTGTCTTTACCAGAGAAAGCGTATTATATTAGAAGTTACCTAAAAAGTTTCATGCTTGATATTTATTTGTAATCAATGGTAGAAAAAGTACAAAATGCTTCGCAAAATGTACTGAAGTTTTACAATTACTTAAATGGTGGGATCATCTCTTTGAGCGGGGCATATTATAATATAACAAGTAGCCTTTTATAATTACACTTTTTTCGAAACTACTTTATATGCAGATGGAGAGTTTGATCTGAGACACATTATCATATGTTATTTCATCCTATGTTGAAATAATGTGAATCTTAATACAGTATACACCCCTATAGTGTCCGTTTTGTAATGTGTCAGGAACAAGAAGTTTCATTAAAAAACAGTTTTGCTTTGGACAAAGGTTCAATGTTGTGATGAAGGTAACAAGATTATTTGACTGAATTTGATCTGATTTGAACTCAAATTTCAAAAAGTTAAATTAGAATTACAAAAGTGTTCAACATTTAAAAGGTTTTTACCAGAGGCAAAACCATGTGGTCTCTGATAGAAACTGATAAAAGCACTACATAAAGCAGTTTCTGTGTTAAAAACTTTTTTTATTGATGCTCTTTGCACACAGGATGTTACCAAACAACATTGGCTTTTTTGTTTCTCTGATATAGTTTATCAGAGAAACAAAAAAGCCAATGTTGTTTGGTCCAAACACCCATATCTATATGTCTAAAAATCTGTGTTAACGGTCAATAAAAAGGAAAAGGTTTAAAGAGCTCGAGGTTCAAACAGGTGAAATGAAGATTCTCCGTAGCGTTAATATTAAGAGTTAAAGTAAAGAAGAGAGGTCCACGGTGTTGTTCTAGCAAAAAGTTTAAAAGGCTTTTATCAGATCGCCTTGGACCTTCTCCTTTTAAGGATAAACAGTTCATTTATGAAGGCTTTTGGCAGACAATCACAATGCTGACACGTACTCAAAAGCACCACGTTGACATAAGAGGCCAAATGAAGCTAAACCTGGTTGAAATGTCTGACTGCTCTTTGTCTAAAAATAGTTGAAAACATGTAGGGTATCTACCAGTGGCGGGCCGTGCATTTCACACCTAGGCCTTCAGTGATGTCCTACACAGTCCTACCTGAATTATTCCACCTCTTAATACCATCATTATGACGCCATGGCTCTAGAAACTATACATTTAGACAGAAACGCAGTATAACCGGGCGTTGCATCACCTTAACATAGTCAAGTACAACAGAGTTATATTAATATTTCCGAAGCATTTATAATCAATACATCAGCATTTACAGTTAACTCAATTAATCAGATTATCTGACAAACCGCTCCTTGACACCTGTGTCCGTCACATAACGCAGGACAAGTGCCAGCTGTGCTACATTACCCACATCTGACGTCTCGTCCACCATAACAGCGACAAAGGGTGCTTTTTGAATCTCATTTTGATCTCTTCTCCCATCACTTCAGCAATAGCATAAATCAGGTCGTTTTGTATTTTGCCTGACGTCCCAGTAAACATGTTGTTTGTGTACAGGTGGTAATGCAAATCTGTGTTGTTCTCAGCAAGAAAAGAAAGAAGCTCCACGTAGTGTCCTCTGTTTCTGGACTCGGCGCTTTCATCGTGTCCCCTAAATGAAAGTTCCTGTTTACCCAAAAACAGGACACAATCAATCAGTCTTTCAATAATTCCCTATTTTTGTTCACCCTTTCGTTGTGGAGCTCCGTTTCCCTGGGCACTTGTTCGTTGAGCTGTAGATCCACTCGGGTGTCCCCAAAGGTTTTCAAAAGCACCAGTGCTTCCAAGTGCCCAGCCGTGCTTTGGTGTCTCGTTGCTGCCTTGGTTAGACAACTCAAGTTTGCAAATTTAGTGTGGCTCCAAACACCAAATCGATCAGTTGCAAATACCAGGCATTCCCGGCAGTACAATTTGCAGTGCCTCTCGGAGGCTGTGAGCCAGGGGTACCGCTCGTAGTTTCCCTGCTGTGCTAGGCTCGCTAGCGTTGGAGTTGGTCGTTCACCTTTTCAAGATGTGTAGCTTTACTTGAAAAGTTCGTTTTGAAAATGGCGTTGTTATTATATCTTCGACCAAATTGATCTCTTCTTCTCCTTCAGCCATTGTGGGTTGAAAAAAATAGCTTGTAGAAATCTACACAAATTAGCTCGCTCAAGTTCTAGTTCTGTTTGCTAGCTTTGCCCATAGACTGTATGGCTCTGCCTACTGCCTAGCTCTGCCTCTCAATAGTGCGTATCCAATCAGAAGATGTGCACGTGCTAACGTTAGCGTACGCCTGCTAGCTAGCCCGTTGTCGCCACCTCGAAATCTGATTGGTTAACGCCACAATTTTGTTTGCGTTCACTTTAAGCTACAGCCGCCCGCACTGTTGATTCTGAAGGCCTAAGGGCAGATTTCTTTGACCCTAGCAACACATTATGGCTGAAATATGATTGGATAAAAGCTCTAACATAAAGGCCAGCCCTCCAAATCTCGTTCTGAGGCTGGAAGCAGCGCAGCCAAGACGAACGCTATAAAATGAAGAGAATAGACTATGGGGAATAATTTAATACGTATTTGTGGAAAAAATATATCAAAATGTAATTTATATTCTGATGATGTTTAGGCCAGCAGAGAAGGCCTTGCTGGCCCTGACGGCCCACCACTGGTATCTACGTACACAGCCCTACAACATATATAAGTCGATTTTGCGACAATCAAAAGTCCCTGAACCTATCATTGATCTATTTTTGTTTTACACTCCATCCACTTAACGGTCAGTCTGGCTCCTTAGAAATTTACAAAGCACCAACTTAACCCCTGAAACTGTATAACTCCTGCCAACAAGCAGATCTGTCTTTTCCTCTCTGAGGCAGCAGCACACTAAACTGTCGAGCGGCCTGAGCTCCGTCACAGGGTGGGAATGTTTCTCTGCACGATGTGTGAGCCTGACACAACGGCCGGGATTTCCATCTGGGCTGGAGTTGCCAAAAATCTCCTCCTCCTCCTCCTCCTCTTCCTCCTGATCCCGCTGCTGGCCCCTGGCTACACCACTGGCAGAACCCCACTTCCTGAAACCACGGCAACGCTGCTAGGAAGAGGTTGAAGCCTTCACATAATTCTCTATGGTTCTCTGGTGTACAAATCTCTGTGTGTCTCTCCTGGTGTGTGTGTGTGTGTGTGTGTGTGTGTGTGTGTGTGTGTGTGTGTGTGTGTGTGTGTGTGTGTGTGTGTGTGTGTGTGTGTGTGTGTGTGTGTGTGTGTGTGTGTGTGTGTGTGTATGTATGTTAAGTCAGTTTCCCTGCTGCTTGCTGACAGTGAGTCAGTGCCACTGCAGCTACCAGTTTTATAAATAGAGCCAGAAAAGAGGCTTCAAAGCTGCACCGTGTCATTAGAGCTCTGAGGAGGAACAGAGATCTTTGAATAAGAAACAAGAAGAAGAAGAAGAAGAAGAAGAAGAAGAAGAAGAAGAAGAAGAAGAAGAAGAAGAAGAAGAAGAAGAAGAAGAAGAAGAAGAAGACTAACACAGGAGTGAGAGAGATTGAGATCACTTCCTGTCTGGCATTTTCATTCATACCAACAAACATATACAGATATTAAAATATAATATTCTCATAATTTATCATACAATATAATTATTAATTTGCTCAACTGTTATATTAAATTAAATTAAATTAAATTACCTTTTTGATTTAATATACTGTATACGATCTATATCTACTGCTCATCAAATATTTTTTATTATCACTTTCCTCCAGCATATTATAAGCAACTGAACTATTTTCTTATCTTGGTTATGAATATCTAAAATATTTGACAATGTCCATGTCCAATAGTTGCCCATATTTGTGTCCAACAAGCAGACTAGAAAGAAAAAGAAAAAAAGGTTTGGGTCATCCATTTTCATTAGGCTAACCAGGCTTTTATTCATCAACTACTTGTTTCAATAATTTTTGTCACAAAACTGTGAAAACTTCAAAAACTGATAATAATAAATAAGTATAAAAAAATTAAATGAGGCAAAAACTCCTCAACATTGGAGAAGTTGGAACCAGTGAACTTTGCAAATGTTTGCTTGATAAATAGGTTAAATGATTAATCAATTATTTCTACCAATGAACCGCCCCATATATTCAAAATAACACTGACTAACAAACTAACTGACACAGTACACAAAAATGCACATAGGCAAGCAAGCGTACAAAATGCATTACAAACACACACACTTGTACACAGTGAGATGCTGAATGCTTGACTGCTCTGATTTGTTACTCACAACCATGATTTATATGGACACGGTGTGTTCCCACCGCTCATTCTTGGTAGAGTGTGGGTTTGTTTGTGTGTGAGAGAGAGGAAAGAGAAGAGCAGTGACATGAAACAGAGACTGTGAGACTGACAGAGATGTAGAGGTAAGCAGCAACAGATTAAGAAGGAGATAAAAGGGGGTACAGGAACCGTTACAGTGGCAGAGTAACGGTCCTAACTGCCGATGCGCATTTTGGTGGCTTAGCAGCCCTCTAACAGTCGCAGACAGGAGTTCACCTGATGTTCATCCTGAACAGACCAGCTCCATTACATAAAGCAACCTAAGCAGAAAACACATCTGCTCTACATATGATTTACAGCATCCGTCCAGAGCTACACATCCCGATTTAAGCTAGCTACTTCCAGTCTTTAAGCTAAACTAGGCTAATCACTTTCTGGTTTCTAGCTTTACTCGTAGCGCACAGACATGAAAGTTGTACAAATCAGCTCATCTAACTTCTGACATAAAGTGCTTTTGCTCTACAACAAATATTCTCAAATTGTACGCCGTGGTTGATGCCATTTGTTGGCTAGCTAATGTTCCTGCTCATGTAATGACATACAGTGACACAATATTTTTGGGAGGTTTTTAAAACAAAAAACACAAGCTCAATGCATGTAAATATGACTCTGAATGCATTACCGTTTGATTCATAAAAGCATTTCAGGGCTTTACAGCTGAAGTTTCTAATATGGTCACTGAATCTAATGGATCGCTGGATAAGGTATAATGGCTTCTGGCCCTCTTTGATCAACTTTAAAATAATAACAATTTAATTTGAAAACTGTGGTTATTCATTTAATTTTGCTACATTCACATGAGAAGAGCTTTTCACTCTCATGCCTCCTAAATTGAGAGCTAGAAACATTTGCATAGCATAGCTTGGAAATGTGGGAAACTGCAAACTATTTATTTTTGACTGTGTGTTTAATCACACAACACAAAGGTTTTAATTTGGTTTTACATTTGGAGAAAGCCAGGCTAGCTTTTTCCCACCGCTTCCAGTTTTTGGTAAGCTAAACTAAGCTAATCGACTCCTAGCTTCTGCTCCATACTCCATACCGTCGATGTCATACTGCTCAAACCATCATTACCAGCAGTTATTGTGTGAGAGTGATGATATCACCCACGTGGTGAAAAGAGCTAAATGCAGTGTGAACAATCCAGTGTTATTTTACTTGTAATGAAAATTCCAAACAGTAAAAGCAATTTAGGATATTTAAATGGTGTGTTTATGAGGCTAGCAGGAAAAGTTACTGTACCATCTTAGCAAAATGGGTTAACTCTTCGAATGTGGAACATCAAGAGTTCATCCTCATCTCATGGTATGAAAGCTGCAGTACTAGCACACACTGAAGAAAGGCATTGTTTTTCTTGTCAAACCCTTGCGCAAGAGAGCAAATAAGCGTATTTCTCAAATTGCCAACTAGTCCTTTAACTTGATTATACATCATAACTTAATGTCTTTCTATTCTTGACTTTGAAATCTGTTTATTCTCTTATCTTATTCTCTTACTATCCTGTGTGAGTCAAATTTCGTTATCTACACTACTACATAACATTGCAAACACACTTATTGCATCAGTTATTAAAAGTGTAGATAGTAAGTAGTGTACAAGGATGAATGACGCAGCCCCCAGACATGATGAGTAACACACCGACTGGATAAATGAAAGGCTCCATTCAGCTACCCCCCCTTCACACACACACACACACACATTTTTACTCATGCATAGACACACATATATAAAGACACACACAGACAAACTGGATTGGCTTGCCAACAATCGTGTAGTTTACTACTCAGCATTACTGTACAGAAAGAGGGGTAATCAATGTGAGTGGAAGAAAAGGAACTACAGAGACAGATATAGAGATACAAATGTAAAAGAAAGAACATTGTGGAATACTTCAAACTAAAATGAGCAGTTGTATATCATTTAACCACCCCTTCCACAAGTTGTTTGAGAGTGTATTAATGTGGGCCCTATTTCCTTTAATTTATCAAGCCTTTTTTTGATTCTTTGTATATCACGTGAGAGAGTTTTCTTCACAATTTCAAGGTGTGAGTAATTGATATACAAATGATCATTTTATGGGTGATGTATTCCTTCAATAGGTTATGAGGAATGAAACAAGAGAGACATAAAAGGAGAAAGCAGGGAAGAATGGAGTCACCTGTTATGCCGTCTTAAACACTGATCAATATTTACAGCCTTAAGATATAATTGTGAGAATCATAAAGACCTAAAGACATCTTAATCACTGAGGAGAAAGGATCTCTGTGTATCTCCTACTCTTATTTTTCTCTTTCTTCATTCATGATAAGATGCACTATGCATACCAAAGAGCTGCAGAGAGAGCAAACCAACAGAGACTGCTGGCTAGACATAAAGATAGACAGACAGATAAAAAGTGTATAATGAATTGTTCTAGTGGTTCCAACACAATCTGATGGGTGACATGATAGTTAAAAAGGAAAAACAAATATATGTTTATGATGAAGCAAACCATGTTTCTCATTTATTTTGCAGTGTATGTCTATTTTCACGTCATGTACAGTGTACAAAAAAATCTCCAGAACAAATCAGTGTTGGTCAAACTGACTCAAAATTGACGTCATTAAAGGGTCACAAGCCAAAAGGTCAGAAGCCAATTGATAAGTTGATGGATAGTAACAGAAAGTACCCGATTAGCTGCCTTTAATCAGAGAATGCTCTCTAGTTTAAATCATAGAATTGATTTCGATTGTGAGCTGTTGGTTGGTCAAAAGAAGGAATTTTGTGAGGTCACCTTGGGCTTTATTCAACCTCTTGTGATTGAGAGCCTATAAGCAGCTTTGGATTTCAATTTCATTAACAGTTTCAACAGTTTTTCTGTTATTATTCATTGTAAATTGAATATATTAACAGCCATCACATTTAATTCTGTGAAGTTGTGATGGGCTTTTTTCTCTATTTTCCTCACCTTTTGGACACAACAAGAAGCTGATCCAAACAGAGATAAGGAACAATTAAGTTTAGTCGCAGCTATACATGAAAATAAATACGATAAATTATAAACAAATGCTATCTTGTAAGAAAAAAGAGAGCAAAAATCATTAAGACTTCAGGTAAAAATAAATCACAACCATGCCCAAACACGTTTATCCCCTGCATCAGAGACACATTGGTGCTTTCCACCACTGTTACATACACCAGTGTGTATACAGCCAGTGCAGAGGAAGACATGGGTGGAAGAGACCAAGTGAATTGGAAAAATTGTGACTGAACAAAAAGGAACTAAATGAATTATGAATGGGTATTATTATTTCGTAAAGGTCTGACTGAGGAGAATATTAGCCTGCTTGTGGAAGGTCCAACATAAGGCTGCTAGGGGGACATGCACGTTAGACCATCTGCTTCAAAGCGGCAGGAGGGGAGCCCTGAATCCCTTTTCTCTCTCTGACTGCACCTTGCATAATATTACTGAGGTTTTCCAGACAGTCAGCCTGCAGTGGTGAAATCCACTGGGATTCACATAGCAGGTGGAGGTGGAGGTGGAGGTGTGATGATGGATAGGGGATTGCACGGATCAATAAGGGCAGCATTAATATGCACATAAAGCCGAAGCTGGTGTTTCATGTCATCGTTTTCCATGCATGCCTTTCTCTCTGTCTGTCTGTCTGTCTGTCTATCTGTCTGTCTGTCCTTCCCTTTGAATGTTTAGAGAGAATGTGTGTGCATGAATGGACATCAGACATGGAGACCCAGTGCTGTGTGCACACTGGGCTGCATGCAGGAGGAGCAGACTGGAAGTTCTTTGTCCAGCACACACTGGCCCTGCTTTGGATGGATCATAACACCAACTAATTACATTTATCCATTTGTGGCTGGCTGGTGCTGCCTCTATAATGCTGCTGAGTGTCTTTAGTGGGAACAAGCTCGGCAGCCTTCTCACGACCCAGAAAGCCTCTCTGAGAGTCCAATGCTTTTTCCCAGCCCAGCCCTCCTGCACACGGATCACGAGAAATAGAAATTGGACGGTTTTCAGGCGACTGTGATCCTGTTATAGTACAATCCTGTACAGCTAACCTCCTGTAATGAATGTCAATCAACGTGATCAACACGTTATTAATAATCTGCGAGGAGAGCATCAACACTGATTTAGCTAAACCCATTAATATTATTTTATTATGCACGGTTTGTCCCAAAAGTGTGTACATGTACAGGCGTGGAGTGACCACAACGTTCTGGTTTGATAGTTTTGATTGCTAATAATAAAAAAAAAACGTGTATTAATAAAACTTAATATCATCCACATTTCTTGAAAAGACATGATTATAATGAGTTGAAAGCACCGGCAGTTGCTGTGCGAAGCTCCGGAGCCGCTTACCTTCACCGGGCAGCGGCGGTCCTGGAAGCCGGGCACAGAGCGAGGGAGGCCGGGGATGCTGCCGCCGCTGCTCCCTCTCCTCCTGGGTGGATGGACGAAAATGTGTTTTTTTCTTCCTCTCCACCGATCTGATACCACGCTTCTTCCTCACAGAACCGAGAAGACTCACAGCCAGAAGGGAGTGAGACTGAAGCGAGAAAAAGCAAAGCAACGTAATCCTGAATGGTAATGGCTGTCCGATTCCTCCTCCTCTCCCCCTCTGTCTCTCTCCCCTTCTCCTCCCAACAACCCCCACCAGCCTCCACTCTCTCTCCCTCTCTTCTCCCACACACACACTCTCTTTTTTTCAATAGGCTGTTTTCACGGCTCTGACACTTAACCCATGTCTATTCAGAGTGTTAAATGTCGCGTAAATTGACATTTAGGTTCTACTCATGCGTCATGCGTGGTTCAGCACCATGACGCCGACATACACATACACTTTCTCTGTAATTTGGTGAGGATTGGGTATAAAAAAAAAAGGGCGTTCGCATTGCCATGTTTGCAGCGCCTACTTATTCACGTATATTTCAGGATTACGAATGAAGAAGCCGCACTGGAGTTGAACCTTTGCTTTTACATCACATGAGATTGTATTAAAGTGGGTTTTTATAATCCCTCCCTCCACTGACTCACTCACACCACCCCCTCCTCCCTCGAACAGCTGGAGGAAAAAGGGAGTAGCTCAAAAAAAGCAAATTGATTACAGATGGAGAGATGAAGGGTTGTATTTGGGCTACCAGGTCTCCAGTTCGTGTTGTAGGGTCATGTTAGGACCACACCAACAAGGGTCCCCAGGCTATAAATAGGTTTGTAATTGAGTTTAAAGTCTAAGCCAACATTGCAATCTTAAACAATTACACACCCAAACATTGTTCAAAGTCATTAAATTGGGGCCTATAAACGGAGCTGGTGGAGACCAAACAGGGAGCTAAACACAAGTAAATATTGGTCTACGACTAAGATTGATCAGATGGCCAGAAACCTGACTCCAAATAAACGCAGGTCTATTTAAGTTATCAAAAGAGAATGGTTACAGGGATGGTTTTTGTTTCATAAAGTTGGGTTGTATGAGGTACCTCTTCATAGTCAGTGTAAGATTGTGGTCGGATCGTCCCTAGAACACTCGAAACAATGTGTCGTTGTACCAAGTTAGTTGAAATAAATAATATTAGGTTTAAAGGATCGACTTAATATTATTGCTTTCAACCAAACTAATATAATAATGTGAAATCTGTAGACAAAATACATTTAATTAAAGGTCCCCTATTATGCAAAATGCACTTTTTGCTGCCTTGTATACGTGTCCCCGGTGTGTAAGGAGACTCACAGTGTCAGAAAATACAACCCTCTCTCTTTTCCTCCCTACCCACATCTCTAAATACGGGGGTACAAACGAGCTGATCCAGATTTGCTGCCGATTTGACATCATAACCAAAATGTGGGTTGGCTTTACATTTAACTCGTGACAACATCCCGCCCACATGACACGTCCCAACCTATCGTCCCCAATAAACAGTCACGAGTTGAATCCCCTCCGCAGCACCTCTGTGTGTCTGTGTGTTCAGCAGGATGTCTGCAGGAGGGACTTAGAGTTGTTGTTTATATAATACATATAATGTCTCTGTTCTAGTGGTAAACACTGAAAAGTGTTTCAGAAATAATGCTGGATGTGGTTTGGAACATAATATGGGGTTTAATCACGGCAGCATTTAGCTGAGTTTCTCCGTTAGAAACTTCTCTCTTCAGACAGAGAGCTGCATGTGCTCCAAAGGGGCGTGGCCAGCTTCAGCTCAGCTCATATTTAAAGCCACAGTCACAGAATCAGCACTTCAGGAACAGGGCTGAAATAGAGGGGGATGAGGCATGGCTGCAATGGGTGATCTGTTTGGTATTTTGAGCAAAACACTTCACAGACAAGTTATGTATAGATATTGCCGTACAATATATTGTTCGAATATAGCATAATAGGAGACCTTTGAAAAAGTTCGGAGTTATGCGAGTAAACAAAGCAATCTACTGCATGGACACCACTTTACCTTGCTGTCAGATAGCCTTTTCCTGGTGACCTGAAGTAATTATTGAGACTCTCTTTAGAGCCACAAGTCCATAGGAGAAAAAAAACAATGCTACCTTACAGACAACTTGTCAATCAGAAACAACCCTTTAAAACATGAATGTCAAACACTATCAAAAACAAACTAATCGTTGCACCAACATATCCTGGTTTCTTCAATCTGAAAGTTCTGTTGTTGTCGGGGAGTCCGGTGGATTTGAAGAGCATAAGTTGCAGCTTACATTCCTGTGTGATAGACTATAGCTATTTAACAGCAAAGTAAATGGGCAAACACATTTTTAAGTATAGCATACACTCAAACTGATATGACTTTTTTCAGGTGGCTCAAAGCTGTTTTTCTTCTGCCACCATCCACTGCAGTACGTTTTCTTCTGTGCTTCTGTGGTGGTATTCCTGTGTGGTTCTCAAAAACTGGAGGAATGACAATCACCTTCTACTGTAGATACACTGACTCTGAAAAAATCCAAACTATGTGTTTGTCCTTTCGCTTAGATTGATAGGGAACTGGAATTATTTATTTTTGTTCTTCTCCCATCCTCCCTTCATTGCAGCTGATCAGTGGTCTTTGCTGCTGCCGCTTTAATCACACAGCAGCTAATGCTCTGACTGACCACATGAACCAAAACGATTAACTTGGTGTAAAGATCACTACTACTATCACTGCTCATTCTTTGGATTGATGATTATCCTCCAGTATAAACGGGGCTGTATCAAACTGAAGCTCCTGACATGACTCCACTGGTGCTGCCTTTGGCAAATAAATTAAAATTACACAATTAAAACCTTGTGATATTTTGTGACATGGATCTATATCTGTATTATTCAATTTAATAAAGCCAGTTTGGATTTTAAGGGGACAATTCGTCTGACTGTCTTCAGACAAAGCTTTATTGTGTGAGTCATTCTCCATAAATATGTATTCATGCGCACAGGGATAACGTCAAAAATCTCACAAAGTTAATCAGATTACAGTACATACATACATACATACATATATATATTATACACATCTGCCATACATATCTGTTTATAGTACACATATCTATATATTATACATATCTGCCATATACATCTGTTATACGTAATATATGCATTTGTCCATACCTCCTCATTCAACAGTGTAAAGTGTTTAAATACTTTCAATGTATTCCACATATGTATATATTTCACATCCTCAAATCTTTATTGTTGTTATTGTTAATATTCTTCTCTCTTTTTGCACTATTTTATTTATCTTATTCGCACCATGTATGTTGAGTTGTTGGAGGAGCATGGGATATAAGATTTTCATTGCCAACATATACGTTGTATATGCTGTGCATATGACCAATAAAACCTTGAAACCTTGAAAGATTATAAATTGTAACATTAGATCTCCAAACTACAAGAAGCTACTTCAACACCAGTTACTGACATTCAAACAATTCATACAGTATAGGATCTTTGCCTGTGATCTGAAATGAAATGCAGTTTCAGAACTTGATCTTTAACCTGTGATAGTAAAACATTTCCTTCTATTGTACAAATACTCCAAACCATTGTTTTGAATTGGTCACTGAACAGTTTTCATGTCATGTACAATAAATCATCACTGAAATGAAACAACTTGGAATTTAGGATTTTAGAAATATGGAGAGTTTCGGATTTCCAAATCAGATGTCATCTGACCAAGTTTATACAAACCACACTTTTTATACGTAATAATTGTATCATATTTAATTTGAGAACAAACCTTAGATTTATCATCAACTCTAGAGAATTTTTACTTAGAATATTTGGTTTACCTACAATGGCCTTAATACAGCATTTATTTTATCTGAACAAAAAAACATTCTGTAATAATATCAAAGTATTTCAGAAATGTGGTGATTTTTAAGGTAAACTTCTCCCAGCAGGTCTCACCAAATCAAGACATTTTAATTTTTTTATGAGTTTGTATTAGCTTAATATAACAAACTCTCCCATTTTAGCTTTCCAGTTTGAATTTTTATTAGACTTTGTCTCACGTGGTTTTGTGCCATTTAGGGTTAATTTAGATAAATCCATGGAACTGCTTTGTGCTCTGAGTTTAAATGTCCACCTTCCCAACTTGCTTATGTGTGCCTTTGGCTCCATCTTGTGGTGCTTCACTGAGCCTGCTAATCCCATCAGTCATAGTAAAACACTGCTAATTGAATCAGGAATGTCAAACAGCGATCACTCATATCAACCTCTTCTCATAGAGCCGGCCGTCCCTCAGGAGCGTTTACTACCTTCTTTCATTTAATGATTTACTAAATGAGGTCAGTGGGCTTGGAAAATGGACTGTAGTTGTAACAATTTATCCAGCTGTGGTGAGGCTATTCAGTAAGGCCAGTTACATTTAGGCTGTTAGTTTTTTTCTACCTATCAACCCAGAATGCCTGGTTTCCATTGTTCCCTGCATCTTTTACAATGCAAGCATAGAGCACTTTAAAGTGAATCCTTTAATTATTATCACGTCAATAATGAACACATAACACACTTAAGTTCTAAAAATATTATAATCTTAACTTACATTAACTAACATTGTCTTTTACCTTGTTTCTCTGATGATGTTTGTCAATGTGTTACCAAATGAAAATATCTTGAATAGTTTCTATGACAAAGTTTTGTTGCCTATCTTTACAAAATAGTTTTATAATTCTATGAAGATACTTTTTGTAGTGATGAAAGACGAGTTCCGATGACATGATATTTGCTTGAGTAAAATTAGCAGTACTTTCATCAAAAGTAATATATTAAAGTTTGTAAGTTGTTACATACTTGAGGAAGTGTGTTAGTATTTCAAACATGATTTAGTTCAAGTATTAAAAGTATAATGGCCCATGTGAGTGTTAATCAAGTTTATGTTTTATTATGAGAAATAAATACTGATGCAATAATGTTTGAGGAGCCATTAAACTGGCCTTATTATGCTGATTTTTAATTCATATTAGTATTTAGTGTCTCTACTGTGACCTGTTTCCATGCTTTAATGTTCAAAAAGCTCTTTATTCTTCTCATACTGCCTGTAACTAACATTAATTTAAAAACGTAACCCTTGGAAATGTTACAAAGTAGCACAACATTTAAATGATCAGGTAATTCTCAATTTAATTTGAGTACAGCACTTGAGAAAAAAAAATACTTGACTTCTGCATATGACTTAGTATTTTCTTATAAGTTATTGAAAGTACTGAGATTTGTTCAACAAGTGTTTTCATTCTTTACTTCTTCACACTGCATAAAGTGAGAAAAAGAAGACAGGGAAAGAAAAGACATGAAGAGGATATTTAATAATAACATTTATTTGCTAACTTGTACAGGGAACAGGAAATATGGATGGCTGTGAGACCAGAACAGGGAGAGCTCTGCAGAGCTGGTGCCTCATGGAGACTCTTCACCCTTTCCTGAATGGCAGGGCGGTGGTGTGTATGTCCCCGCCTTAATCATTTTATCACGCTGCTCACGGATCGCCTTCAGCCTCTCGACCTGTGGGAGGAAGAGGAGAAGGCGTTACATTTCCCCCCAAACATCTAAAAGCCGTTTTTTATCCAATACGGATTGTTTTGTTTTGAGTTGGCGAGTTTTGGAATTTAAACTCAACAGCAATGTCTCTTTCCAGAAATCATGATGTGGTTACTTAAAGAGGATATATAATGCTCCTTTTTCAGTTTTACATTTGTATGTTGCGTCTCTCCTGGGACATGTCTCCATGATTTACTGTTCAAAAAGCTCTTTATTTTTCTCATACTGCCTGTGCCGCAGCACCTCTTTTCACCCTCCGTCTGAAACCAGAGCCCAGTCTGCTCTAATTGGTTAGCTGGCCGGCTATGTTGTGATTGGTCAACCACTTAGAAATGTCCCGCTCCTCAGCCTATCACCCACACTACAGGAAAGGGAAAACCCCAAAAAGCATAATAGGGCCCCTTTAAGATAACCCACATCTTGTTGTGAGCAGTTTCTGGTAGGAACTTTTTTTTTCTTTCGAATCAAACTACATCCACAAACCCTATCACCACGCAGAAGAAAGCGTGCATCTCCTCGTGGACAGGAGGGCTTGTGACCGTACCAGATGACAACATTAATAACTATAAGGTGAGCTAGCGGTATCTAAATACATGTCGTTAGGGAATCTTTAGTTTAGCTGTTTAACCTTTGATTTAGTTCATAATTTTCTCCTTCCCCTGTCTGTGTTCCCATGGCATAGTTCTTTGGCCTTGGGGTTGCTGTAATCCCCCTTAAGGAGGGGCAGCTTGGGCGCATTGTTGATGCCAGTCTATGACCGAGCACAAGCTGACCTGAGATTAGTTTATTGTTCAGGGACGTCTAGAAGCCATCTTATCTGGAACGTAGGATGCCTGGCGTACATTCTTTTGCCATGTACGACAGCTTTAGTTAGACTCAGGGTCCATATTTATTTAGTCTGGCGACTGAAGAATGCTGATTGGCCATTTGGAACTAGTTAAAACCTCGTATTGTAATGGAGTGCTTCAGAATTGGTCGGGCAACCGCTGTGTCAACTCGTGGCTGCAGCAAATGTCTTGTCAATTCTCCGGCCGTTAACTTCAGAATAAACCTTCAGTGTTTGCCATCAAAGTTCCAGCTCTCCCCGTGTCTCTCTGAGTTTCGTCTCCATTGCTCCATGCACACTTGTGTATTGATATGATTGCCAGATGTAGTTTGATAAGAGGGAAAATAGTTCCTACATGAAACTGCTCACAATGAGAGATCGTGGTCATGATTAATTGAATAAGACACTGCTGTTTAGTTTTTCAAAAGTATTTTCAGCACTACAGTCTGAGTCCAACAATCTATATTAACAGCAAAACAGGTAAACATACGTATACATTTAGTTCCTCTGTATCCCTCCCCCTTTTTTTGATTCTCTTTGAGGAGGATAAACCCAAAGCAGTGATTGTAACTCTATGTTTTACTCCATTCACCGTGTGAAGATGAGAAAACCTAAAGATGCTCCCTGCCTCAGTCCTGTGCTGTAAACATGCAGACTTCCATCCAAATCAAATGTGATTCCTCATCATGAAATATCTCGTCTTAGCTGACATTCATCTTAAATCAGCACTTCCTCCTCATGTTCTGAAAGAATGCGAGGTGGAGCTTTGATGGAGGCGTTGCTGCTGCAGCACATTAGCAGTGAGCGGGCGGTGCTGTCTCTCCTCTGCTGACACACACAGCCTCTACACTGACCTCAGCTCCACTCTGACACTGTTTGAAGGCTGAGATGACGGTGCTTTCTGGACACTTTGGTTACTAATTTCTATACTATTGCTATCACTTTTAGCTTTTTAAATGCTTTTATTTAAATATACCTGCTTGAAAAATGCTCCCTTCCATTCCTCCTTTCAACTACACCAACGTTTAAGACTAAGACAGCATTATGTTGCAGAAACGTGGGATATTTATGCTATATAGCGGTTAAATTACAGATAATTCTTTCTTAGTGAGTTTATTAGAAACCTACAAGCAATTTATTTTAATGTGCCGAAGATTCATTTGGTGAATACTATTTAAAATATAAAAATGTGAAATTATTGGCATCGGCTATAAGAGGTAAAGTCCTCAAAGGTATTGGTTAAAAAAATACTAGGGATGCACCGATACATCGGTGAGACATCGGCATTGGCTGATGTTAGTTCTATTTACCACCATTGGCACATTGGTAAAATAAGGTGACATCACCGATGGCAGTCGCCGATGTTTCTGTTTTGCTACGTGACCGGGAGAAGTCGCATTAGCGTCGTTGTTTTTAAATCTGATGAACCAAATCAGGGCATCATTTTAAAGGATTAGAACTTTAAAGTCATTTAAAGTTACGGCTTTAAAGTCTGCCGTAACTTTAAAGTCTCCTCTCCTCTGTGAGGAGTTGCTGCTGCACGCTGCAGGACTTCTGCCCCGTGTACCGGGTGTCTGGAGGATCAGTAAATTAAATCCATCATTCAGTGTTCTTGGGAGGCCGTCGTTTATATTTGTGATTTGTTATACTTGCTGCTACTCCTGTTGACTTCCAGAAACTTACTATGGCTCGCTCAACCTCTCTCTCGCGCTTACACGTGCACACACGTATCCCCCACTCTCTCTCTTAAAGGGGTAGGCTGCATTAGTCTGCATTGTGCTACCATTACAATCGGTGCATCCCTAAAAAATACCATACTGTGCATCCCTTCTCCAGCAGTAACAATTCCTCACTGCACACAGGAGTCAGACAGCATTCACACACTTACTGTCTTCGTCCTGTGCAAGCACTCGTTGAAATCCTCTAACTCCAGCTGGCACTCCTTCTTGGAGCGAATCTGCCCGATGCCATGGGAGCATTCGATCCACTCCTTCTCAAAAACGTGGCAGCGCGCCGCCTTCTGCCTGGGCTGAAGGCTGCTCTGTTGCAGCAGCCAGGAATCAACGTTGATGCCGAGCCTTGACTGCAGGTCCACAAACGGCATGATTGCTAATGAGGGAGAAGACGGAGAGGAGAGAATAATGAGGAATACAAACAGGAAGTAGCGGAGAAGACAGAGAAAACACAGATAAAAAGGCAGAATAAAAAAGTCAGCCTTGAAAGACTGCTACTAAGCTGTATAAGTGCCATTATAGCTAATAAAAGCACTTTTAAACAGTTGTGAAATATTAGATTAGAACATAATTTAACAAAGTTTAAAGAAACGTTTCAAGATGTATTTAGTCTTACAACATTAAGACTGTTTTCGTGCATTATTGACTTGTTTTGCTTAGTTTCAAAACAAAATGCCCTTTGATAACTGGGCTGATTGAATCCTTGAGGGATTAAATAAATAAAATCACGAGTTTCTGCTAAAGGTTTTAGCCTTTTCATAATATCTGCTTTCTTGTTTGTTGTTGATTTCTCAACTGATGGGAGTTTTTTTTTATAGGGTTGTGTAGTATATAAGGCTTTTAGTAGGAAAGCGCTGCTGCACCTCTCTGTACACACGATGGCGTTATTTAAATTACAAATACAAAAACCAGAAGCTATGCAAGCAACAGTGCAGTATGAACATTAAAAATGAGAAAACCCTTATTTGATATCATAGTTGACCTGGTATGGCACCAATATAATAGAAACAGTGCTGTCTAATTGCCACTTCCTGCTTTACACACTTCGATGGAAGTGACATTGTTACTATAACATTAAACAAGGAGTAAATATGCAAAATGAGTATTGCTTTTAAAAACACGTCTCAACTCCCATTTCTGTTTTCTTTGTCCAAACGGTGAAATAACCTTGGTAAAATAAAACTTAACAATAAACTATGTTATCCTTTAAAATAATGGCTAACCTGTCGAATAGTTATCCAGCTAGCACTTACCTAACTCATGTTACAATAAGGCTGGCTAACCCTCTGTTAAAAAAAAAAAATACACTACTGTATAAGCTTGATATACATTTAAATTGAGTCATGACACATTCATTTAAACTCTTTCTATAAAGCTGTCCCCTGTCAGGCGTTAGTTAGCATGTTATGCTAACCAGTCTCCTTCAACGACAGCTTGTCCATGTTAACAGGCCGCTCTGTATTAACACTGATGTTTTTAAAAGACAAATACGCATCACACCGTGTCTATATAATTAAGGTGATGGTATAAACACTCAAATTAAACAGATATATATCTGTATTTACCGTGTTTGGTAGGAATCACTTCAACCAGAGAGGTTCGCTTTAACCTTCTGCCGAACCAACGCGTTTCGCTTTACGGCACACCAAAACACGGCCGTAGAATGAGAGACAGTGACGTGAAGAGACGAGCTTTCACCTCTGTTGCTGCCGGAAAAGGGAGACAGTCACATAAAAACAGTTACTAATACATAATCTTCCCCAGTTCCTAACTTGCTTGCTTGCTTGTATTAAAAGTGGTTCTCAAATATTTTGTAAATAACAAAATAGGCAAAATCTAACTAAATATGTGTTAGTTCAAGCCACTTTCAGTAACATTTGTATAAGTTTACACAGAACATTAAAAAACACATTACTATTTTTAGAAAACGCCGCCTTTAAGACAAGGCCATACATTGTAAAATAACATTAATGTACATGTAGGGACATTTAAACTAATAACCCTTGGTGTAATGTAAAATATAATATAATAAAATATACATTATAATATAATATAAAATATGTACACAATAATAACACAAATAGATATTTTGTGTAAGAATTTAACTGATGATTAGAAGCATGAAAATCTCTACCTCAGTAATATTTTGTGGGACTTCAAACATCAGTTGTCAGTTTTTAGTCACTACTGTTTGGTTCATATACAGTATTAACCTGTTATTTGCATTCAACGCCTAAATCAAACATTAAAAAATCTGTAATAAACAATATGTGAAAGATTTAAAAGAAAATGTCTTGTGTGCATAATGAAATGAAAGATTTTAGAACCACTCTATATGTTTAATTGTGATGTTAATCTATCCATAGTTACATTTGGGTATTTGACGATTTTATGCCTTTGATTATACAAACATCGTTTGGATTCAACCCTTTTTTGGACCAGTCTTGTCTCAGTTGTAAACAAAAGGGAATACATTTATATCTTATTTCAACACATAATAAGGAAACTATATTTCTCTTCAACATAATGCAACATTTTGTTTGTGATTAACTGTGTTGAAAGGCAACCTTAAGCAACTCAAAACGACACGTCTGAGATATTCTAGACTAAACGAGCACATTTCCATATTCTCATGACTTCTCCAGTTACTAAAAGGCTGATACATATCATAAATGAGTTCCATTACTGTACAGTAATGAAACAAAACAAAAACAAACCAGTAGTTTGGTGCAACATCAGATTGTGTTTATTTATTCCCCCCCCAAACGTCCACAAGTTGTCTTTCACAGTCCTGCATGTACAACGCCAAGCAGAGCAGGGCAGGGCTTTAACAGTGACAGGAAATACACAAACAATATAATAACACTTCAATATTGCTATCTATATACTCTAAGACCTTTTTTAAAGTAAGAACAAGACCACCTGTGTTCCCAATGGGAAATGTTTCCGTAAACGCTCATTCAAACTCTTTCAGGAAGTCCGGGTGTCCGTCTGTGGTACATTCATGTGTTTTCTCACCGGCGGGGAAAACAAGTGAGTGCAGATCAAACAAAGCACTGCCAGGTTACATAAGCAGCTAAATCCAGAAAGCTCTGAGATGAAAAAAGGTTTCCCAAGATTCTTTGCAGAAACTTTTTTAAACTGAAGCACAGAGGCATTACAAAGCTAAACACAATTCAAGCTAGTGAGTATGGTCCATATCAGAAGTGTTTGGCTCCAAAAATGAAACTTTAAGAGATGAAAAATATAAAAAAATAGGATAGTTACAGTCCTTTGATCACTGAAAGATTATTTAATGTGTGTGGTTATTTGATGTTTTGGAGCCAAACTATTCTTTAGTTACATCCAACATAAAAGGCCTTCTGGTAGGTGATTGGTTTATTTTGGTTGTACCACAGACTGTTGTGTGCAACTGAAGTCACTCATAGTAAAATATGATGAAAATAAAGAAGTAAAATACGATGAATTCAGATAAAGTGCACAAGTGCTCATTCAAAAACTAAAGTGGGACAAATACATTCATCATGAGTCCACACCCACACATACACATATATACACACACACACACACACACACCATTCAAGTGGGTCAGATAGCCAGTCAACACTAAACCAAAATGAGTCCATTGGTGTGTGATGTATCAGTCAGTGAGTGTGTATAAGGCAGCAAACTCTCAAACACTGGACCATGTCACACACACATGAACACCCCCCCCCCCCACACACACACACACACACACACACATACACACACACACACACACACACACACACACACACACACACACACACACACACACACACACACACACACACACACACACACACACACACACACACACACACACACACACACACACACACACACACACACACACACACACACACACACACACACACACAGAGAGTTCTGACAATGACCGGCTGATATGTAAGCAGGATAGGAAGCCAGTTTTAGGTTGGAGAGCAAGTAGTGGCTGAATTCATAAATTCAAAAATATATTTAGCGAAAGAGAATAATGATCACAACTACAGGGGAATGTTTGATGAGCGTATTCACAAAAAGTAATCAACGTTTTTTTTCAATAATCAATTGGCCTTTTCAATGTTTTTGTTATCTGTTTCCAGATTTGCTATTTTAGTTTTTCTTCACCTAAAATCAACTTAAACCGATTATTTGGGGGAATTTCGACAAAGAATTCAAACAATTTGATCAAAAGAGCTCTGACAAGTTAAAATGAATATTTGTTAATATTTTCAAACAATTTCATTTTTTTACGTTTCAAATATTTGCAGCTGATTAAATGGACGTTACCAGTCGTTATCACTCCAATTATATTGCTCCAGACAGAGAACTGCAACGACCTGCACAATGTTAAGCGCTTTAAATACGTTATTAAATTATGAATTTATACAAAACTACTTGGTAATAGATTAAGGTGTATTTCATCTTATCATGAAAGTTAGGTTAGGCCATTTATATAATATTAGCAGAATATTAGTTTTTTTCAGTTTTTAGGCCAAAATGAGTTATTAACATGAAACCATTAAACCAGTCAACAAGTGAAATGTGCTTTGGTTGGAAATCTGAACTAAAATCCAACTCTTATTACTGGTGTTTTGATCTTTCCCTTTCTACATTCATGCTGATTTCATCTATCTGTTTCATAAAGAAAATTAGGATTACAGGAAATCCAAAACAGTTATGTATCCAGCTAAAAGTCTGAGGACTTTTGCATTTTTTAAATTAAGATTATATTCAGAAGGTCCTTAGAGGGATGTTTATGCAATAATACATTTCTGTTTGATATTTATTTCAGTGCAAAACAGAAGGACAAACCCCTTTAATATAGTGGTCTGTCCTCAACTGTTCAAAACGTTTAGAGCTGAGAAAGATCCAACACTTCAATAGATTTGAAAAGATAAAATGGCTTCACTCAGTGCATTTCACTGCCTCACCTTGTCATTGTCAGAACTCAAACTCTTATTTCGGTCCTCTTCCTCTGTGCAGGCAGTGAGATTCAAGTGCAGCTAAATCCTCCGAAGTAAACTCTGAACTTTCCCCAGTGTTACAGAAACTCACCGCCTGTTACAAACCTGTCACACAAGGCATGGCTCATGCAGACTCATGCACGCAGCAAATGATACAATTTCAACATCATCTGAATATAAATAGAGGAAGAAAAGAAAATAATAAAGCCACAAAGTACAAAGTCCACATTCATTCACACTGTGAGAAACAGCCTCCTGTCTCCCTCCTGACATCTGTTTCCCTCTGCTGTGCTTGGTGACACTTCCCCTTCTTTTAAATTGTATGATTTGCAATATTTCTGGAAATTTGTACCTTATTTTTTTTGTTTTTTTGCTTAAGTAGCCAAGGCATTTTGCACTAAGGAGTAAACATAAATCATCTTATAAATCTCAGAGGTAGAACCCTGACAATTGACAGGTAGATAGATAAGACAGACAACAGTAAGCAAACCCTGTCCGCGTTTTTTAAGACGTTGTCTGTGAGGCGCAGAAACAAAGACAGAGATGACACAGTTGAAAAATGTAAACGTTGACTTTAATTAAATGTATTGTGTCAACAGATTTCACATACTGTAACTGTATCAGGTTAGTTTAAAGCAATAATATTAAGTTTAAATAAAACATTTGGTTCAACCTAATATTATTGCTTTCCACTAACCTAATACAGTTATGTGGCATCTGTATACTAAATAAATGTAGTTAAAGTCAGCGTTTCAGTTTCTTCGGTGCAAAAGAAAGAAAAAGTCATGAAGGAAGTTCGATAAGAGATGTCGGGGATTGGTTCCTTTTTCCTTTGTGCAATCCCGAGAGCTGTCCTCTCAGACGTAGAGAATGACGTTGCTGTCCGCGGGACAGTGAAGGCCTTCGGGGGGGGTCAGCGCCCTGCATGAGGGCAGCTGCTGACCTGCCGCCAGATGACAGCTTTTAGGGTGGGGGGAGTCACAGTCGTCCGATGTCAGCTCTGCGATGTCGTCAGACTGAGTGTCCGACATCTCCAGGTCGCTGCGGATGCTCTCGGGCTGAGCCAGCGTGACGTCTCTGAGCCCCTCCCTGATGGACATGCCCGGGGACAGTCCCAGCACGGAGCCGGACAAAGCCCCGCCCCTCCTGGAGCTGCAGTCCTGAGGCTCCTCCACGCTGGAGGTGGTCGCCATGGCGGCAGAGCCCGGGGGCGGGGTCAGGTCCTCCTCGCTGGTCAGGCAGAGATGGCTGGGTTTGGTCTCGATGTCCACCTGGATCTCCAGGTTGGTGCACTCCCTGCAGAGAGAATGGAGAAACACAGTCACCCCCGGAGTGCAAACACACAGATGAAGAAGAAGACTAGAGGCCATTTATTTCAATGGATTCTTTTGGAAATGTATTTAAAGGATGGATGCTTTCAGTCCACTGTAGTTTGACTTTGAACATTGTTATCCATGAATATTGAAGGGTGGAAAAGAAAATATTGTATATCATGCGCAGACCTGCAGCTATTACAATTATTTTGGACAAATATATGCATCAATGCAGCTAGTTAATTTTGTTATATAGAATTGTAGTTTGTATGTTTTTTATGAACATGGTAACTGAGGAAGATTTGTTGAACGAACAATCATTCAGGAAAACTCCCTTTTCTCCAGCTTGGCAGCTTTGAATCCCCATTTAAAATAGTTTGAAAGCTCCTACAATACAAAAAACAGTTTTATCGACAAGAGGACCAATATTTATTTTATTGGCAGCTGCTTGCACAAAAATGTGATATCTGATATGATTGCTGAGAAGACAGCGATGTCACCTGTCAGGCAGGGTGTAGGACGAGATGATGGAGCCGGCCATCCCTCGGGTGCTGGCGCAGTCGCTGCCCGCTCCCAGGCTGCCCGTCTCCCTCTGGGCCGACTCTTTAGCCAGCTCCCCCACCTGCCCCTCCAGCCTGCAGCACAACACACACACTCTTAATCCATCACATTGTTAATGTCATTAATACTTGATTTATTAAACCACTATCTAATATTTGCACGGCACACAGAAGCAGAAAGGGACAGAGAGTGGATGGCTGACTTATCTGGGAGTTTGTTTCTTTTACGTGTTGCATTTTTGTTGTTTTAAGGCATTTTTTGTGTATGCTACAAATATATGTATGGTTGTATTTGTACATTAAATTAATTTAATCTCTGTGGATTAATTTTAATGTAATTGAATAAAGGCAAAAGGAAAAAAGTGAAACAAATCTAAATGAATAATAATACATTTTCATATTAATGAGTTTCTGCTTTATTAAAAAATATATCTTGAGTTTATTTTCTTACATATGTAGGCAAAACGTTTTGTAGTTGAGGTAATACAAACATATATATATATATATATATATATATATATACCTTATAATGTATATACACAATATATTATTTAATTATTATTTAAAAAATGTAAATCATAATAATTATGGTTTTTAATTCATTAATTAATTATTGAATTAATGTTGTTTTCCTATTTTCTATCAGTTTTCTGCATGTATATGTTATCCCAGTGTGTCTGACTTCTGTTGGTTTAAATGTATCCTATTTTGATTCAAACCTAAACTAGTCATGACTCCCCTCTGTTCCTCACCTGCTGTACTTTCCGCCACGGGTTCCCAGGGTGCTGCCTGCCAGGGTGTTGAAGTGTGGCGTGTCCTCCAGAGTCCCTGGAGCCACGGAGAGTCCCTCGCTGGGAGAGGTTGTGCTCATACCGCTGACCGCCCCGTCCAGACTGCTCTCACCGAAGCTCGGGGACTTGAGGGCTCGCCACGCATCCGCCACTGCAGAACCACACAGAAAATACTCTTTAAATTGAAGCTCATGTGAAGAAGATCCTGCTCCTCTACTCTGCAGACATTTTTGGGAGTCCTCACCTGTGATTGGACCATCATCGTCATCAAAGTCGATGCGTACTCCTCGCCCCTTCCCTCTGCTGACCCCGCAGCCTCCTCCTCTGCACAGAGAGATGGGCACCACGCCGTACACGTAGGCCAGCATGATGGGAACACCGATACCTGAGGAGGGGGTTTCACAGTGATTTAGAACTTGTCTGCCTACATGCATACATCCCTAAGTATTTTATTAACTTCACAGACTTGATCTCAGAATACCATTGCAAGGTTATCAGCATCATTCCTCCATGTCAGATTTTCTCTCCTGGCGATTGCATTTAGACATCAAAAATCAAAGTAGCGTCTTTTTTTCTGAGTATTATTATAAACGTTTGTTTACCACAGAGCTTATTTTCAACAATAATATAAAATCCAATTGGAAAATTCCCATTGGCTATCTTTCAAGGGAACCATAGTGATGCGAACTTCCATCCAAAATCTCTGCAGCATTACTTGAAGAAGAAGAAATGCTTTTATTAATCCCTTAGAGGGAAATTGCTTTCTCTACTCTGTTGTGTTGACACACATTAAACACACAGAGGATATACATGCACAAACACAGAGGAAATACATGCACACACCACATGCAGAGGAAAGGTGGCAGAGCAGAGAGGCAGTCAGGTACCCGGCGTCAAGGGAGCAGATAGAGGTTAGGTGCCTTGCTCAAGGGCACCTCGAGAGTGGCCTAGGAGCTCCATATTTGTTTTGGTCCAATCGGGACGTGAACCGGCGACCCTTCGGTCCCAAGACCAAGTCCCTACTGACTGAGCCACTGCCGCCCCAGAAAAATATCAAGTCAGTCAAGTCTGCATCCTTGAATGTTATTTTATCAGGTTGGAGCCATTTATTGTACAACAGCATTCATTCTAATTTGCTGTATTTTGAAGTTCTTCCCCTCTCTCATGGAGTGTCTTACCGACGCTGACAGCTGCGATGACCGGGGCAGTGATGATGGACAGGGCCACTCCTCCGGTGATGGCCAGGTTCCTCCTGTGGCGGGACATCTTCTTCAGCTCATAGTGGGCGTGGATCTGCAGCGGAGGAAAGGACAGAGACTGAGGTTAACAAAAGTGTCACACACTGCAAACAGGTCACATCTCAAGCTGAACATGGGTGGGGAGGAGGTCAAAGGTTGCCATTGTTGTGATGAAAGACAAAAGATAGAAAAGAAAAACTGCAGTGAAACTACAGAAAGCTTTTCCAGGAGTGATTGTTAATAAATCAATAACCTCTTTTCTTAACTTAATCTTTACTTTTCACATCTTGTAGTCATAGAAAAAAAAGTGTATTGCTATAAGTTACCAGCCCCCACTCAAACAACTCCTAAAATATGTTGAGTCTAAGAACCAAATCTCACTGCTCGCAGGTTTGAACATGAAGGAAACAGAGTTAGTGCCTGAGGCTCCAGGTATTTTAATTAGCTAACCACTTCCAACTCTTCACACTGTGCCAGAGCTTCAAAAGGCTCAAAGAGAGATGTGCAGTTTCACTGTACTCCACTAGAGAGCGCTGCATGGCGGTAATGTGAGGCCAATGACTCATCTCATTTCCTTCCTCTGGTTAGCTGAGAGACCATTGCCCTTTCTGTCTAAACAAACTATAAGCAATTGCAAAAAACAAGACAAATCTAGAATACTACTTTACTTATGGTCACAAAAGGAGGAAAATCAGCACATCATAATGTAATATTTTATTTATTTTATATTTTAGTATGCACTTCTATGTCTTGTATTCTTATTCTGCTTGCTTATTTTCTTTCTCCTTTTTAAAATCCATTTTAAATGAGCTTTGAGATACTAAACATTAGTACAGCTTCACTAAAATTGTTGTGGATTGTTTTGGAAATTCCAGGTTTTAACTTTTACATTTTTGAGGATTGCTACTGTAAGTTTATATATTTAATATATTTTACACCAATTTAATAGCCATAATTATCAAACTAACAAGACACAGAAAGCCAAAAAGTTCTTTGGATTTATTTATGTAGTTGAATTTATTTTAGTTTATTCCAGCTCTGCCTCAAATACATCTCACTCAATTCAAGAATCTGTCTGCAACCTCGACATTCAGCTTAAAAGGAACCTGGAGACATTTGTTAAGTTACTAATTAAAACCTTTAGATGCTTTAAATACTCAAAGACCTTACATTTGATAACTTGAGAGTATTTAATGAATCTAATTTTGAAGTGCTAAAGTCTGTCTTAAGGTCAGTGTGATGTGAATGGAAACGGTTTTGTGGCGGTCAAAGTGAAAGTGCTTTCTCTTATTTCTATGAAACATTTAACATTGTGCTGAAAATGGAGGCATCATACTGAAACTCAGACAGCACTCTGATTCCAGCTTGTCATCAGAGGATCATTTTTGAAAGAGAAACTGTGGCAGAGCTGTGAACTATTTGTGTTTCCACCACACTGAGGTTTCCACTTCTGGTTTCCGTAGATGAAGATAAACGATAAGTGGACTATCAAAATTAAAGGGTGTTGCTTTGGGTGAAAGACGTCCTAATTAGCTGTACAGAGACAAATGTTTGTCATAGACCGTGTGCCCCTTTAGGGTTTATGATAACAAAGTGCAAGACTTACATTATAAGTATATCATATTTTCCCTTCAAACTTAGATCCTGTTAGAAATTCCCTTATCGTGTAAAGTTTCTATTTCCTTTTCTGTTTATATGTTGGATTTTTTTTGGAAGTGAGTCTTGAAACCCAAAATTCTGTCATCAAAACAACACTTAAAATAATGCAGAATATCCTACAAAATAAAGTCTCCAAACCTCAATAAAGTTAGCTATGTGTAAAACCTGTTTTTCGGGCTACTTTGCCTTGGACGGTGTACTTTACACAGGATCATCGTACTTCATTCATTTGAATTCATCAGGAAAACATGCATAATTTAACTTATTGAGTTTCTATTCTGTGGTATACAAACTTCATCTGCAAGATTTACATACTGGTGTAACGAAATACCTACACTATTTAAAAATGTAAACTACTCTGTTCATTTTGCACAACTTTTTAGTTTCAGTTTTATTTTATTATTTCTTTTTCTATTTTATTATTTTGTCTTATGTCCTTTTATAATATGCTGCAGTGTTGGAGGAGCTCGGGGACCTAAGATTTTCATTGCCATAACTACACTGAAGATGTTGTGCACATGATAATAAAAACCCCTGAACTTTGAAATCCATAAGAAAAGGGAAACGATCAACAACAGTAAACATGATCAAAAAAAGGAGAGTAAAACTCTAGAACTCTAGAAACCGCAGCAGATCTTCTTGGCTTCTCCGAAGATACATCTTAAATAACAAAAATGCACTTTAGCCATTTAGAATTAAAACTAAATACACTTAATAACTAATAATCCTAGACACAAACCCTGTGCTCTATACTTCGAGTTTATTATCCTCCTCCAGTAGCCTGCTCTGAGGGCTCCTCACCTTGCGGCCGACGTAAACAGGGATGCCGATGACCATGGCGGGGACAGCGATGCCTGCGATGAGCGTGATGCCGACCGGAGCTCCAATCAGGGTCCCCAGCTGCCACAGGATCTTCTTCTTCCTGCTCCAAGGCTTCTTCCCCCAGAACGTGCAGCCAGATGGACTGATGGAAGGAGAAATGGAAAGGTTTAATTTATGTAACATCTTAAGAAATCTAAGAGCTGATACTAAAAGTGCACTGGGAGAGCTTGGTACCTGAGATAATGCAGGTCTGAGATCTCCTTCATGCAGAGCCAGCAGAACTCACAGCCGCAGACGGCGCAGGTCATGTGGTTGCAGCTGCCGTCGTTCATCTTGATGATGTAGGCGCCGCAGCGAGGGCAGGGCTTGATGTCATCAGCTGGGGACACAAGGAGTTTTTCTTTATTATTCATATGTAGGTTAACACAGGGTCAACTATACGGTGAAATAGGACAAGAGAAGAGGTCAATTCAGCAATAAAACGCGCCCATCACAATAAGAGTGCTGAATTGTAAAATAAGATAGAAATACAAATAAAATGTAATATATGATGGAATGATATGCATAAGATAACAAAAATATAGCAGTCTATAAATCTATGAAAAAAAGGACCTTTTCTAACAAATAACTGATAAAGTTTTTCCTACAGGAGTGAGATTAATGGAACAATAAAACGATATTGCTCTTTATGCATAAAGAAAAAAAGAATTAGTGTGTGAGGGTTTAAGTTTTTGGGCAATTCTTCCTCATGCAATGAGGTGACCAGGCCTTTTAGTTTAGCTTAGCATAGAGACTAGAAACAGGGGATTTTCAGAGCTACCACGTTTTGATTTTTTTTTTGTGAAGATTAAAACAACACACAACAAGATAACTATGAAGGCAGTTAAGTAGTGCAGCAAATTCATGAAAATCAGGAAAGCATTTTTTCCGTAGGTCTGCAGGAGAACATCAAACAAAGCGTAATATATATTACCTTCTCGCCAGAGGTAATTTGTGCCTTTATTAGGTGCTGGTTAGTAAGGCTAGCTTTTCCCCCGTTTCCAGTCTTTATGCTAAACTAAGCTTAGCCTCATATTTATTGGTCAGACATGAGAGGGGTATCAATCATCTAACTTTTAGCGAAGAGAGTGAATAAATGTGTTACCATTGCAGTTCTAGACCTAGTTAAACACCGCCGCCCCCCTTTAAGTGCCCCTACTAACTCCTTGTGATATGCCAGTGATCACTTATGACTCATAAAGATATTTTGGTTTTCAATCACTTCAACAAAATTAGAAAGTATATCATTAAATCCTTTTGGTAACCACAAAGAGTTCAAACATAGGACAAATTCTCTATAATGGTCTCATCTCATTAGTATTTTGTCCAATTGTTTTGGCAACGACACCAAACCTCATTAGAGAAATGGATCGGACAATTACAGCAGTTTGTCCTCTAATGCGCTTTAAAGGAAAGATAGACAAAGAGCTAAAAGAGAAAACATAAATCAATTTTGTGTGTGTGTGTGTGTGTGTGTGTGTGTGTGTGTGTGTGTGTGTGTGTGTGTGTGTGTGTGTGTGTGTGTGTGTGTGTGTGTGTGTGTGTGCATGCGTGCGTGTGTGTCATGCTTGAAATGCTCTCTGCTTGCTCTTTAAAGAGCATTTTGGCATTTTAACTCTGAGAGACTCTGTCAGATCTGGCTGAAATGAGGGCTGTGTGTGTGTGTGTGTGTGTGTGTGTGTGTGTGTGTGTGTGTGTGTGTGTGTGTGTGTGTGTGTGTGTGTGTGTGTGTGTGTGTGTGTGTGTGTGTGTGTGTGTGTGTGTGTGTGTGTGTGTGTGTGTGTGTGTGTGTGTGTGTGTGTGTGTGTGTGTGTGTGTGTGTGTGTGTGTGTGTGTGTGTAAGAGAGAAAGAGTTGTTATTGTTTGCTATTCCGCTGACACACTCTCTTGTCCTCACTTTTTTCTGCTTTCTATCTCTGTCTCCTCATATCTGTCTTTATCCCTCTGACAGCAGCAAATCAGCAGGTAAGAAAAGACTGACAGACAGATAAACAGGAAGACAGGGAGACAGGGAGCGACCTGGATTTTTTTCAGTCAGTTTTGGTTTCAGAATTTTTCGTCAGTTCTGCTGTCTTCTGATTATTGGCACAGAGAGGCAGACTGGAAGTGGTGAATTAAGAGGAGACTGAGGGAGGGGAGATTGACTGAGGACAGCTGGAGGGATTTAGTTAAGAGATTTTAATCAAAGTGGAATTAAAGACAGACACACATACACACACACACACACACACACACACACACACACACACACACACACACACACACACACACACACACACACACACACACACACCAGGATGTTTGTGATGTTTGTACTCTCTAGCTAAGACTAAGATGAGAACATTGATAGCACCTTCATGTCTGTACTGTAAACATGAAGCTAGACCCTGGAGACAGTTAGCTTAGCTTAGCTTAACATAAAGACAGGAAAAAGATGGGAACACCTAGACTGGGACTGGCCAAATGTAATAAAATCTGCTAACCAACACATATAAGGCTCAATTATTGATACATTTGTTGATTTAAATCAACATTTTAGTGTAAACAGGACAATTTTCTTCAACAGAACCAGGCTAGTTTTCTCCCTGTGATTTGACTCCTTATGCTAAACTAAGCTAAGCTAGCCATCTCCTGGCTGTAGCTTTGTGTGGTGATAGAAGCACTATTTTACTGAAATTTAAAGAACCTAAAAATGCGTTCTATTTACTTGAGTGGAAGTACAAAAGTATTAGCATCAAAATATCATAAGATATAAAAACTCATAATGCAGAATGGTCTGGTATAATTTTATTGTATTTTAATTATTGAAGCATCCTTTTGTTTATCACTTCACAAATCTGCTAAAAGTGAAGTTCTTTCAGCTATTATTTATACTGCTCGGTAGATTCATCTATAGCTTGACTCCTCTATTTCAACCAATGTTTTATTATGTTTTGTTTCTTCGGATTCTTGCCAATACACAACTCCCCGCTATAAATAGCAGGGAGTTGGTACAACAGACGCGAGACAAGTTTGACTCAGCCCTCTGACAGACTGACATGTGATAAACACTGACAGACAGAGAGGCAGAGCGTTCTCAGAGGTGTGAAGATTTTTTTCACGACGGAAGTGCTGGGGGAGAAGAGTTTATCTGATGCAGATCTGCACAATGAGTGAGTGTGGTTACTTTTGATCCTGAGAGGTGTGTGTTTTTCAGCTACTTACCAGGGCCCTGATCCTGTGTGTAGCTGGGAGAGTGGTTGCTGTGTGTGTGCAGGGACTGGGCCCTCTGTTGGCGGGCCGAGTCGCAGGTCTGGTTGGGGTGCCAGGCCTGCTTGCAGTGGTAGCAGAACTCGGCTCCACATCCCTCTCTGCGACACACCAGCCGGGGGCAGCTGGCACAGCCTGAGGCGATGACGGCAAACCTGAGAGAGACCGGCCAAAAGAGGAGCCGTTAATAGTGTGGAAACTGAAGAATTTGTAAAGAGACAGAAAAATACTACATATGGTGATAAAGGTGATAAATAACAATTCTACAGTATATTCAAGACTCATTAAGCAGAATTTTTATGCTGACATTATTTCTTCAAAGGGTGACTAATTGATTTGTCGATCTACATAAACTGAATCACTAACTATCTGATAATCGATTAATAGTTTTCATCTTTTTATCCAAAAATGGTATAAAATGCTTTTTTAAACCTCTCAAATATGGAGATTTCCTGCTTCTATATTAAACAAAAAATCTGTGGTTATTGAACTGAAACAACAATTTAAATTTCTTGTTGGACTTTGAGAGACTGTAACAGACACGTTTCACTATTTTCTGAAGTTTTATAACCATTAATTTATTAATCTAGAAAAGAATCCTCCTATAATAAGCCGCACATGAAAATCATAGTTACTTGCTGCCCTAATTGACATCAAATCAAAAGAATGTAAAAACCCCAGATAACAGAAGCATTTATAACAGCAATATTTCAGACTGAGTTATTATTTTAGTGTCAGTAGACGACCTATTGTCCTGTGAACCTTGGCATACAAATTTGTAAAAATTGACACATGAAAACCGGCCAGAGGGAGTGGAGACCTTGAGACTCAAGAATGGATTAGGATCATTTATGACTTCGCTCTGCCAGAGAATAAAAGACTCAGATGCAGCATGGGTTGCAGTCAGTTATGAGAAAGGGCTCAATGTGCTACTAGGCAATGTCTCTACCAAATTTCACGGCAACACGTTTAGTGCCTGTCGAGACACTTAAAAAAACACCAATGTCGACAAAAGAGGAAAAATCTGTAAGAACAATTTTCTGAGTTTCAAAAGTAACTTTACCAAATTTCATGGTAATTACAAAAGTTTGAGTAACGTACCTTTTGCTGTCATAGCCATAAGAATGCAATATGTTTTGTTTTAGTCTCCAATTAACCTTTCTAAACTCATATTACATTTGAACACTTTTCCAAACCTTATCACTGTATTACATATACTTATTGTGACCATATGATGCTGACAATGAGAGCAAAATATTCCAACAAGCCACTGTGTTTGGCCACACATTACATGAGATGTAACTGTAGAAATACAGCAAAAACAAGGATAAAGAACACCACTCTAGCCATTAATGGGCACAACAAAGAGCCTGAAAGCTCTCCCCAGGCTGAGAGAAGAGATAAGATTTGATCAATGGAGTAATCAATGAGTAACAACATTGACAGAGGAGCAGAAAGAGATGGGATGAGCTCAGTCAATGGATTCCACAAGGTTCAATCCTGAGAAAGGAGAGAGATATGGGAAAATACAGCAATGAGTTATTGTAAAAGCCTCGACGAAGGTTAGGTTTTGGAACAAGACATTAAAAAGGTCCAACCAGCAAGGTCATTTGTGCTCAATTTTAAATTAAATCAAGAGAACTCTGTGACTGTATTTATCCGAGAAAAAGCTATGAGTCATGAGACAATAGCCGAAATGTTCAGAAATGTTGCAACATTAAAAAGTCCCCTAAACTCCCCTCTTGTTCCTCTGCCTTTGGTCAACCTTTCCACAAACATATGGGTTGAAACCAACAATTATATTCGTAATAGATTGTTTTGCTGTTTGTTTTATGGATGTACAAATTGCTTGTTTGAAAAATAAAACTCTTAGTTTTAAAAGTGTCTTTAAATGTTTTGATTTTGTTCAGATCAAACCCTAAAGAAATGAACGTTTATATATATTATAACACAGAAAGGCATGTTCCCACACAACACTACCAAATATCACTGGCATTTCTTATGATTTAGTATCCTGCCATTAATTTGCCAAAAAGAAAGTCAAAAACTAATCTAGCTTTCTCTGTGGAGGCTAAACACTTCATTAGGAATACATCTGTAGTGGTTCCAGATAAATCGGGGGGGGGGGGGGGGGGGGCATGCTGGGCCTAGTTATTTGATGAGAGGGGAACATTTTATGTGGGGCAAAGGAAACAGTGTTAAAGATTTCAAAGTTCAGTGTCATATGGGCACTGGCCCCTGTTTGCTCCCCTAGAACCGCCCCTGGGAATACATGATCTCATTAAAACTATACCAGACCAACCATCATTTTTTACTAATATTAGCAAATAAGGGGAACCAAACAAAGGTTGGTATTTTATAAAAACAAGGACAAAAAGGCAATCACAAAGAGTGAGGTAGACCGAGATAAAGGCTATCAATCACTGCAGAAATCACAAAGGAGGCCAGTCATCAAATATTGTTTCCAAGTCTAAATGGAAGAGAACATGTCAAAAAGCATGTCACATTTTTGCCTCTTTGTATACTTGGACAAACAAAGACTACGTCAGTCGAGTGCTCAAGTTATGGTATTAAAAAGGAAGAAGAGTGTGGAAGAAATGATAACATGACAAACTTATAATGGTTTCTGCACGCCTCCAACCAGCCGGCCCCAACATGCCGCTCATTAGCAGCTTCTCAAACGCTGACAGGCCTGTTCTTAGGAAGAATACATTTATGGATTATCAGAGAAGGCGAGAGTTTACTTTCGGAGACAGGACCAGACAAGAGCTGGCATTCCTGCAGAGACACATTGGGGAGGATATACACTAGACTGTCTCAAATAATTTTCAAAAAGTAGCTTCTGTCCTGATGAAATGAACGCTCCATACAGCAGTGGTGTAAAGTAATTAAGTACAGTTTAGGTTCTTTCACTTCAATTCAGAGGTAAATGGTGTACTTCTACTCCACTACATTTATTTAATAGTTACTTTACAGATTTGGATTAATGAAATATAATCAACACTTGAATCAGACTAGTTCCACCTGGAGTAAATTCACAAGCTCTCCTGCAGTATACAAAGTCACTTTTGCACTTTTAGTTGAGCAACATTTGCAATGCAAGACTTTTACTGTAACAGAGTATTTCTACACGCTAGGACTTCTACTTTTACTCAAGTACAAGATCTGAGTACTTCTCCCACCTCTGCCACACAGGCATCAGAAGGTCAAATATTCACTCAACTGACTCAGTGCTGAAATAACGGTATGAAGCTTGGATTCAACAAAGGGAAAAACACAGAGATGCCAAGTTTGCATTTCTAATCTGCAACAAAAGCGCTGTGGTTTACGCTCACCTAAACAGAAAACAAAACAGCAGTTTGAACAAGCTCTTCATAAGAAGACAATTGCATAACCATTTCTTTTTTTTAAACCCACCATGTGCCAACGCCATTCTCATCAGCTAAGAGCCAACTTAATAACGTTTATACAGCCTGTCTTTCAAATGTATAACAGTGAGGTCACCCAGGAACATTAATGGGTACACATTTATATTGTACTGAGTATACAATTTATAATACAATCAAGTTGTGTTGATTTTCTTAATGAAAGAATGACTTATTCCCTTATGTGTCGAGCACATTCTCCCACTTCTTAAACTAAATAAACTCTTTAAAAGCCTCTGCTAGAAAAGTGTGTAGTCACACAGCTAGAAATAGGGCTGTAAAATATGAAAAATAACCTTTAAAGAAAGGTGGTTCTCATTGGGCAGGGACACAGCTGCAATAATACGATGATCTCATAGAATATAAAGCATATAAACCAATCACAACAGAGCCTTCCAGCTAACCAATCAGAGCAGACTGGGCTCTGGTTTCAGACAGAGGGTGAAAACAGGTGCTGCAGCATAGGCAGTATGAGAAACATAAAGAGCTTTTTGAACAATAAAGCATGGAGACATGTCTCAATAGAGACACAAAATACAAATATGACCCTGAAAATGAGCGGAAAAGGCCCCCTTTAAACATATACAGCAGGAAATATAAAATGTACTGTATATATCTATGTATGTTCATTTACAAAAGTAAAACACTGTGATCGTTTTACAGTACCATGAATACTTTTCCTTTTCATGCTTTCCTTACATTTTACTGATAATACTTTCTCCTTAAGTGAGGTTAATGAAATTAAATGCAGAGCTTGACTTGTACTGGAGTATTTTTACAGTGTTGTATAGTAACTTTTACTGAATGTTATACTTCATTCCCCACCACACTGATTACTATTTCTAAATATACAGAGCAATGCTGTAGGTCCTGAGTTTGATTGTTGCACAACAGCCATAGCAGAAGTAGCGCAAATGTAATTAAAAATCCTCCTGAGAGGTGATCATAAATAACTAAATGTATTTGGCAATCCATCCAAAAGATATTTCAGTGTGGACGAGCTCAGTGCACTGATCCGCAGATCCCCACAGATATAGTGCCAGTAGCATGGGATAAAAACAACTAGAGGAAAGAGAAAAGTGTCTGCGTGTCTGTGCTCCACGTTTGGATAGCTCGAGACTTGTTGAGGTACAAAGCAGAGGTTGCCACGACACCCTTCCCCCAGAAGAGCATCCTACGTCACAGCAATTTCACTATTTGGTGGATTTCGGGCTCAGGGCTAATCAGGCTGACATCTCAAGGATGGAAAAAGAAGAAAAAGGAACACAGACAGAGGTGTTGAGATAGATCAAAACAAAACGAGTGTAACAGGATCGTGTTAGATTATGAGCTGGGATGTAAATGTGGAATAAAACAAGACAGATTCAGAGGAAAGAGGCGGGGATGTTTGTGAGGGCTGACAGGCTGCGTGATGAGAGGAAGCGTGCACAAACACTCCTGTCAGCGTTCAGCTTCACCAAGAGCCACCTGGGAATCCTGCTGAGTTTGTAAATGCAACGCTACAACACACATTTAGAGGTCCACTAATAGCCGCAGTATTGAACTGAGCGAGCCTCAGTGTGACCCGCACAGAAACATGAGGAACACACTCAGTGTCCGACGACACGCACCTGCACCCAGGGAGCAGTGTGATCACGTATTGATCTGTTTAATTAAGCCCCAACTCCTGTTACCCCTGGCAACGCTCCCTCTATGCCGCATCGATAGTCACCATAGCAACTGACAGCCAGAGGAGAGGCACTCTTTGTTCTCCATCACACGGGACGAGACCTGATTGGCCAAATGTAACGAGCAGGGCGGAGGTGTCGTGACGGTCACAGGATAAGTCAGACACAAGAATTGTTTAAGAATTCAATCGCAATTTTTCTTTAATTTATTCAATTAATTTATTTCTGACAAAGACTGTAAGACTGATTTTACAAAGTAGACAATAATGCACATTGTCTTCAGTGTGCAGCAACTGCTTGTGTGTTGTTCAAGTTTTATTATTATTGTTTTTACTAGAACTTACTGTTAAAGAAGCACAAATAGATTTTGTGGCAGAATACAAAACTGACAACCCAACATTAATCATTTGTACCATTATATACAGCAGTTGCTTATTTACATATCCAGCAGACATGCAGATATATTAGCATTCAGTTAGAGCCATGTTTGATGAATCTTAAGTCCCATAATCATTCTGCTTTTGGCTCTTTTAGCAACGATCACTTATCAAACTGCTGAGAAATGTCTCTTAGACTTTCTTTCTCCATGTCAAGGACCAGACTGCTGAGATTAATAATGTTTTCTAGCAACATCTTTATTTCCGAATATGCAGAAGAGCTGCGATAAGTATCATCCGCATATACACTTGTATAAACAGTCTAATGTATTTCTTTTGAAATAGATAAGATGTCACATTTACAACACACACACACACACAGACACACACAGACACACACACACACACACACACACACACACACACACACACACACACACACACACACACACACACACACACACACACACACACACACACACACACACACACACACACACACACACACACACACACACACACCTGTCAGCTCCAGTTCCAGACTGTTGGTCACTAGAGGTTGCTTTCACAGAACGTGTAATAAGTGTGAATATCTTGTGTGTGTGTGTTTACAGAGCTGTGTCTCTGTCTCCAGCTGGAGCTGTTTGTGGTGAATAATAATCTGGACTTGCTTAACTTGGTTTAAAGAGGTGTTGAGTCACCGCTGGCATCAGACGGAGCATCGTAGCGGTAAATATGTAGGTCAGCAGTCAACCTCTCCTACACTGATGCTGCTGAAGCAAACGCACACTTTTTGAACCAGGTGCTGATTATCATGTCCTGGCTGGTTGCTTATCTCCGCCTACATAAGCATGGGCCTGCTGTAAAAACAACTTTAAAAAATAATAATAATTCAATTAAAGCTGCAAGCAAAGATGATCCGGGCTACACACATGCTCACACGTTGGGGTGTTTCAAGGATCCCTGTGGCCACAGCAGTGAATCACCCGTGTCATGAACCGATCCGTACAGATAACCTGATTTGTTATGTGCATGTGCGCAAATAAGCTACTTCCTGCTACCTCTATCACTTTACCGTGCTGTTGAACCAATTTCCTCTTTACATTTCCATACATGGGGATCAGAGTTTCCAGACAACACACTCACTCACTCACTCGCTCGCTCACTCACTCGCTCACTCACTCGCTCACTCACTCACTCGCTCACTCACTCACTCACTCGCTCGCTCACTCACTCACTCACTTTGTGACAGTAGCACAAGAAGAGAAGTTATACATGTATTGACTTAACTCAATAATGTGAGGTAAGTTTGATGCATTTGATACATTAGCCACTTTATGCTACCGGTTTTCCACTGTGGCTGTAGCAGTGAGTGTGTTGAATCCAGAAAGCATGTGTTTCATTCCTTATAAACTGAAGTTTCTTCTAGTTATAGAACACTTGTTGTTTCTGCTTTAAAAATATCATAGTCTCGCTTAATGAATTTCAAAAGATGAACCCCTGCTGTTTCAGATATACCACTATATCTCTTGATCTAAAAGGCTAGTTTGTCATCACATTTGGTGAGAAAAATCTATTCCCTAGTGAGGATACACATTTGTAAGTTAGCATATTTTGATTTGAATGACTTTTAGGGGGAAAAAAAGCTAGTTTGACAGCATACAGACATGGGGAATGTTCCTGAATGTCTTTTTTATGAGCTCAAAATAAAATGAGAGAAAGCTTTGAAAAGTATTGCCATATAATTAGACTAAATCAAATGGTTTACTTTTTTTAAAAAGAGAAAAAAACGTAATTATCTTAAAAAGATATTAATTTTTTTCTAAAATCACTACCAAAAAACGGAACCATCAACCTTCAAGGGAATGTCCATCAACTCTCTTGACATTGAGATACAGAAACTGAAAAGACCGGTCATTTTAGCAGATGGAGCTCTGCCGCAATGCTCTACAATTATTCCATACTATATTTCACATTAAGTAAAGTTTTGTAGAATTAAAAAACAAGAACGTATTTAAATATTGTAGTAGATCAAATGCTATTAAAGAAAGTTAATGGGCCCGGATCTGATTTTGATCTGAAACCAAAGTAAAAGAGGACTCAAATGATTTCCATTCCTATGCAGTTCTCCAACCATAAAAGTATATTAATCTGTAGCATCATACTTCTGAGACACCTGGCTTTAACAAAAACGAGAGAGAACTTAACTTTTCTGGAAAACACAAACTGAAAATAGCAAATATACTCAAACAAACTAAAATGTTGCCAAAAAGTCAAAAATAAATGGTAATGAAAACTAATTGAAAATTCTAAACTATTATACTGTAACGGTTCAAATGTAATTCCCATTGATGTAGGTGTATGTCACCCGATCATGGAGATACAAACCAAAAAGCAGAGACGTGAAGGTACATACAGATTTATTCAAAGATACCACAAGGACGCTTTGGCCTTCCCCTGCGACAATACCTGTATTACTGTACCAAACCACAGCCGAACAACACCAGCCAATATCTGCGCTCCACCTTCCCACACACACAGTAACACACACTATGAATCACTTTTGCTTTCTATGATGAAACAAACGCCTCCAATTTGTTCCAGAAACCTAACGAGAACTTCTCTACCTCAGAAACCTTCTGAATCTCCCCTCCTCTCATAGCCCTCTGACATTTCAGATTGTACTTCCTCATCCCGTCTATCTCTTTTTCTAACAGAGCTGGCTACTGCTAATCCAGAGAGAAAAATATAGAAATGTATCATGAGTCTTTAGCAATGACTCTCATCTGGAAGAATGAAGAAGTCAAACAAAAGATGTTAAAGCTGTTAAAACTAAACGACAATAAGTTATGTGTAACTTATAAAACTACTTCCTGCATTAAATCAAACATATCATGTCACAGGTGATTACATTCTTACTGCTTTCTCAATCATTCTGGTTTAGTTTCTGTTTCTTGTTGTTGCATATTTGTTTTAATTTATTGTAAGGGGAACAGTGTTCATTTCAGTTCAGGAACAAACTTTTGAGAACATGACAGACAAATGCTTTAAAGCCTAATCTCTGATCAGTTCTCTTGATAATACCCAAGAAACAGGAAGATGCAAACAAACCACGCTGAGAAAACCAAACACACTGCTCACACTGTCCGATAAACTACTGATGAAGACATTCATTGATTCATCTTTTAGTCAAATCATTGAAAAGAAATTGTCAATAAGCATGATAAAGTATAAACTATCAATCATTCTTTGGTTTCAGTGTCTTAAATGTAAAAAACAATAGCTGCTTTTCTCTGTTTATTGCTACTTCAATATCTTTTTTTGGGCTTTCGGACGATTGAAAACAAGCTATTTGAAGATGTCAAACTGGGCCATAAGAGGTTGGAACACAATTGACAATCTTGTGACTATCTTAAGGACTAATGAAGCATTCATTCAAAAATATATGTGGCGAGTCACAAAAAACATGTAACCTGGCAGCTGTTAGTTAAATAGAATAGAAACAGAAAGATGTAAATAAAACAAACTGAAATAATGACGGTGCATGCCTTCTATAGGCCTCTTCAACCCAGATGTAGCACATTGCACCACATTTAAAATGAATCTTCTTGGCAATAGTTAATATGTGGATACCTTATGGGACACAACATTTAAAAGGTCATCAAGCGGTTTGGATTAGTCTCTCAATATTTTTATTTTTGTGTTGCTATCCGCATTCTTTGTCATTGCCATGGAGACCCAACAACAAAGTTGCTGCCTTCTTTGGTCATTTTATATCCAGGAAGGGTTCCCTAATTTGGGAAATCCCTTGGTTAGGACTGAAGTGGTTTTGTAATAGCGACAAGGAAACATTTTTATGGAATACCAATAGGATTTTAGACAGATTACAGCAGAGAAGACATGATGGAGGGATTCTTACCCGCAGTCAGGCGCCGGGCACCATCGGCAGTCCGGGTCAGAGGCCAGGCACCTCCGCAGCAAGAACTCCTCATACTTCTCCAGCAGGGCCGCGTCATCCAAGATGTCCGCCACCTGTCGCGGGGCCAGTCTCTCGGCACATTCGGGGCAGCTGAGCTGGACTCGGCTCTCTGTGATCTCGATGCGGAGGTACTGGCGCAGGCAGCAGAGGCAGGAGCGGTGGCTGCAGCCCAGCAGCTCGGGGAGCTGCTCGGGGGGCTGGCGCACCAGGCACAGGGGGCACTCCAGGAGGCTGGCATCCCCAGAGGAAGGGGCTCCCCCCAGGGACGGCTGGCTGGAGGAAAGTGGCTTTGAGAGCGTGCTGGAGGCGGCATCCTGGGGGGTGGTGGTGGCTGTGGGAGTAGCAGAGGCTGCAGCGGGTGCTGAGCTCAAGGCAGAAGGGAGGATTGGCTGTTGTGTATTGTGATGTTGGTGTAGATGGGATAAAGGGGTGGCTGCTGCTCCTTTGGGGCCCCTGGCCCCCCGTTTACTGTGGAAGAGGCTGTGGAAGGAGATGCGGCCCTGGCGTTTGCCAGCCGCACGGCACTTAGGGTTAGGGATGCCACTCACCGAGGAGTGAGGCGACTCTGAGTCCTTTTCTGAACCCATGATCCCAGGAGAGACACAGGGCCGGGTATTGTCCCCTGAGACACTTCAATGTCTCCCAGAGGGACACTCAGTTTCACAAAAACACACTCAGTCACAGACACAAGGGAGGACTTGTCCCCTGTGAGAACCACACTGGAATGCAAATGATATCCGAGCTCCTGTTAGAGAGACTTGGCCAGTCACCTCCTCCTCTTCCTTTTATGAGAGAAGAAAGTGTCACCCGTAAAGAGTAAAACAACAGAGACGTAAAAATTAAAATGAAAGTTCAAAGTGAGAGAGAAATCCCCTTCAGCTCCCAATGTTCCTCTAAAAGACTGCTTTCAAAAGGCTCTCAAAGAAGTTGCAAGTCTTTCATCTCCCAGGCAGACGTCGAGGTGAAACATTACTGCCATTATCAAAAAAATGTCTGATCCGATGAATGACTCACCTTAAAAATAGACAGGGTATAAAAGAAAAGAAAAACAGAACCATCCACGGGGCAGTCTGGATTTTTTTATTTCTCCTCTGAATGGAGTGAATTCTCCTCAGCTGAGCCTTCACTCGGATCGTCTTGCTCTGTTCTTGTTAAACGCCGGTCTCTCTCTGAACGCTGTTTTCTGTCAGGGAGAGCAGAGCAGGAAGTTAGCACAAAGAGCATGCTCAGTATGACACACACCTCCCTCCCTCTCTTTCTGTCTCGGCTTTGCTCTTCCTGGGTTTCAATTTGATCATTAACTCTTGTGACCGTGAACTGATAACCCATCTGAGCTGAAGCATTTAAATACACACAGACACACACTACATGGAGCTAAGGCTACACTGTGTTGAATAACTTCAAATGAAAAAGGTTCAATTTAAATCAGAAGCCCGATATAGAGACATTCATGACATCATCACCCAGTCCCTCTGTATATATATTTATGAGTATAAATATATATATAAATATATCATCTCTATCATGCTGAGTGCCACAAGCTCTTCCTCCACTTCACACTGCGCTGCTAGTGCCGTTGCCATGGTGACGCTCACTATGAGCGAGGCAACAGCGACCCACTCTGTGACTCTGACACACACACACACACACACACACACACACACACACACACACACACACACACACACACACACACACACACACACACACACACACACACACACACACACACACACACACACACACACACACACACACACACACACACACACACAATTGAAAAGGGAAATAATGATGTGATATTGGTATAAATGTAAATATAGATTGCACAAAAACCAAACTTCACACAAAACATATGTTCTTTCCTTTATATAAAAAACATTAAGTAAAATATAGTAACACAATCGTGAGAAAATACATGTTCAAATGGACACAGACACGTGTAGCTCATATATAAATAGATGTTTTATTCTTTCTATATCAGATTATAAATTCCCTTCTCAAATCTGTAATAAAACCACGGAAAGACATGTTGAAACTTGTATATGAACACACACAAGCTGAAAATCCTCTGCCACACGCATATGCCATTCACTGCATGTACACACACACACACACACACACACACACACACACACACACACACACACACACACACACACACACACACACACACACACACACACACACACACACACACACACACACACACACACACACACACACACACACACACACACACACACACACCTCTGAATGAACATGTGTAAAGTGATACTTATTTTCACACACATCTAATTACATCCTGTCTCCTCACTACAATTACAGGCTGTGTACGCTGATGTTAAGGAGTGTGTAGGAAATACTAAACAGCATGCTTATATTATTCAGTTGCTATTGTATTATTATTTATTTAAATGTTTGGATGAAAAAACCTAAAAAACATTTAAAGGTTTATTCATCTTCTCCCCCTATTCCTTCAAGATGAATGCAATTTTGTTTTGTTTAATGAATCTGATGTTTGTATTCATTGAACTCAGGAAAACCAGAGAATTCCAGAGAAAAAGGGTTAGAAAAGGGTCATTTTAAATTTCCCCGTTGTGGGAAGAATAAAATATTATTGAAATCAAGCATCTAAAATGTAACTTATTAACAGTAGGCTATTTCATGTTGCTTTTGTAATACAATGTAAATAGGAAAATTGACTACACTTGACTGGTGTTTAGATAATTATAAAGTGGAATTAATTTGGATCTATTTTATGTGCCGTTGGATTGTTAATCTATAACATGATCTATAAATATTTTTGAAACCTATTGTGTTTTTGTAAATTCTTAATTTGTGAAGTAACTATCTATAGCAGTACAATACATTCAGGGTAATAAAGTATAAAGTACTCCATAATAGTTGCTTCTAAATTGAAATGGAATGGAGTAGAAGCCATGTGTGCAATACTCAACTGCTTACCACCACTGGAAAACTCACACCCTATAAAACAGTGTGTTTCTGTCCTGAGAACACACAGTACTGCCTGTTTCTCCCAACCTTAATTTCAGCTAAGTGCACAGATGGCAAGAATAAAAAGCAGCAACCTTCTTTGTCCAGAAAAAAATGTGCAATCTTGAATTGAGACTGAATGTGAAAGGTTTAAAGATTCAAACAGGCATAGAAGGCAGTCCATAAGATGTGTCTGTCTGTGACAAATGAGCAAAAGAAAAGTAAAAGTGTCTGAAACAATAAAGGTAAATGCACCTTTTTTTATTGATTTAAATATTAAGTACACAACTCAACAATATCTAGCCTAACCATTTCAGGAGTGTGTTTGTGTGTGTGTGTGTGTGTGTGTGTGTGTGTGTGTGTGTGTGCGTGCGTGCGTGCGTGCGTGCGTGCGTGCGTGCGTGTTCTGAATTGAGCAGCAGTGGAGTAGGAGGACAAGTGTGGAACAAAATGTGTGTGAGCATGTTGATAACAAATCAAGCCCAGATTGTGAAGTTCTCAGGCTGTTCATACCAGATCTGCCAAACGACAACATAATAATCACACACACACACACACACACACACACACACACACACACACACACACACACACACACACACACACACACACACACACACACACACACACACACACACACAGTGTAAAAAGCTGTGTGCTGTATACAGGTGTGCGTCTGTGAAATTTGATTGCTGTTATTCAACAAGATGAATCACTGCCAGCCTCAACACTTCTGTGTGCACACACACACACACACACACACACACACACACACACACACACACACACACACACACACACACACACACACACACACACACACACACACACACACACACACACACACACACACACACACACACACACACACACACACACACAGATAGACGGCCACCTCGAAGGGAAGATTTAGTTGATTACCATTAGCTAAATGTCATTTTCCGTACTCATTATGATAAATGTGTGTGAATTTATTATTTTTGTTAGTTGAAAGAATCAATTAACCAGTGCAGAAGTCACTGTTGGCCCTTTTTTATTAACTGTTATATTATTATCCATATTTTGGATTATTGCTATGAATACATCAACATGTAACACTTTTCTTGGTGGATTGCTCTATGTGGTGCTAATTATTTATGTATTTTCACCGGGTCGGGTCAAGGAGGAAGCAGTCCCAGCAGAGGGCCCCAAACTTCCCTTTCCATTGCCACTTCAAGCAGCTCTGACTGAGGTATTCCAATTCTCTCCCAGGCCATGTGGAGAAATAATCTTCCACCTGATCACGGGTTTGCCCCTCATTCTCCTCCCTGCCTGGATCACCTCCCTAGGATGGCAGCAAGTTGGCAACCCTACCCGAACTACCTCAAGTGGCTCCTTTCAACACTAATGGTGCATTCACACCGGACGCAATGCGAATATTCGCATCTCTCCTATCGCCCTAATTCCATCGCTCTTACCGCGTCATTCAAATACTATGGTAGATACCAACTACATCACAAGAAGGCACAAGAAAAACCCTTTGAAATGTGTGTTTTCTGAATGGAGATCGGATCGATCAGGCTAAGCTCATGTTGTAAAACTATGTTAGAACTGGTTTATAAATGGTTCTTAATGATTAATAAAGTGTTTACAACCTATTTAACAACCTAATTATAAACCCTTTATGAATCCTTCATGAGGGTAGTCTTATTGTAAAGTGGTACCTGTTTCTTAAACTGATCACGTCTTGTATGTGAAATTTCAATCCGATCAGTAACTTGGCAACAGGAACAGTTCCAAAAGGAGAAAAACTAACACAGTTCATTTACTTTATAAAGGTTCAGTAGAGGTAGACAAAATACTCAAGTATTGTTAGCTACTCTCAGATGAATATAAGTGCAGCTCTTGATAATACACTGTGTCACACTGCAGCCTCTCCTGTCACATTATGATGCCAAACGAATCCTTTATGACATGTCATAGGGCCGGACTTCCTAAGAACTTCAATGCTGATTATTATCTCGATTGATTCCAGTGAAAACCGTCAGGAAGCTTCACTATCAATCTACACGGATGTGACACATTAACAAAGCAGAGAAAAAAAAGCATGGCACGACAAACCAGCTCAACAGCCTGTAGTTCTTACAAATCATCATAAAGTACAGGAAAAAAAGACAACACTTTGATTTATCTTTAAAAAGGCAGTCACATAAAACAGAAATAGTAACTAAGGACGTTTTTTATTATAATGTTTTTACAAATCCGGAAGACGTCATTATCCTGTTGTTGTACTCAGTGTTCGAGAGCACTCAATCTATTTGGATAAGAGCTTCAGCTGGAAGCCTGAACCTATAGTGACTTTGTACTGACATGACCAGACGGATCCACAGGGGCCCGGGGTCCGCATACAGCTGAGCTTACACTGTTTGTTGTGATACCGACTAAAACCCAGCTAATCTGATGTGGGACAGAACAGGTGGTCCCCTACTCAATATAGGAGCTAATAATGTATGAGATGGGGGGTGGAAAGCTAATTAGATACCATCAGCTAATAGACATGGGGGCACCTGACCCTGCTTGTTTCTAGAGAGCAATCTTATCACAATATCAACCTAAATAAGAGCCAAAAGACACGTTTTGGCACAAACGATGAAGTATGTTTTGATAGTATAGTACATTTTCCTAGTGACGAAACGGTGGTAATACAACACCTCTCAGTCATGAGACACCATTGGAAACAAAAAGCTTACAATGGGAATGACACCTAAAATGCGCTAAAAACCAAATCAATTTTCCCTTAATTTATCTGACTGAGCTGAGATCCAGCATGGCTTTGGGAAAATACAACTATATGCATCCTCTATGGGGCTATTTCCTGAATGATTTGGGTGCTTTTGTTCTCGAATCAGGCCATTTTGGCTCCATGCGCCACTGAGCAACTATTTCAGAAATGCACCTGGCCGCCCCTCCGACGCTGTATCCTGTTCTCTTTACACACACAAAATGTCATTTTCTGCGTATAGCAATGTGTCAATAAAAATAATATCTCAACATTTTTGGTGTCAGGAAGTAGCTTGGAATCAAACAGCCTTTTCAAGTGGAAAAAAATAATCCCACAGTTTCTCAGAACTTGCAAAAAGCACAATAATCCAAATCTGCTATCACAAGCTGATGCCAGCATTGAATCATGTAGTAGAAAAGATATGTGTCATTATGAAGTTATATTTAGACTGTTAGACCGTAACTACAGAGGCACCCACTTATGTCTACAGAATGCACACACCCCCTCATGTAGCCGCTGTTCTGTTGTCGGGCATCACCCAGGCTCGAGGTTATTACACTGTTAGTGGACCGAATAGAAAAGCAGCACAGACTGCTGCTCCTCGTGTTAGCCGCTTAATGTTCCTTCTTTTAAGAGACTAGGTCAAGCAAAACTTTCTCAGTTTAGAGGATCTCTGTGAGAAACATTTGGTTTGCGTAGAAACTCACAATTCAAGGCTGCTTCCAGTGAGCAGAAGGACCACAGTTTGGATTTGAAGACGGATTTAGTGGGTTAGCCTCCTCCAACACAAATTAGTAATGCACTTCTTTTTTTTAACTTAATAATTCAGAGGCCGTGACCTTTTTCAACATCTCACAGCGATTCACACAGATGTTAACAGTGACACCTGAGACCTGTTAAGTACAGCTGTAGTAATGCTAATGAGATGTTAGCGGAGATAAGGTTTCCAGTGTTTTCCAATCTGAAACATCCTCAGATAACGTCCAAACATGAAACTCTTAGACATGCCCATAACTAACCCTCTTTCTGTCATACTGAAAAGGAACAAAAGCATACAAATAAGAAAAATACACAGTTTTTACAAGATAATCTTAAATGTATTTAGCAACGAGCAAACTGGAGTCATCTCATGCCAGGCATTCATAAGACGCCAATGGGGAAGTGAACGTATATGTGAAGGACGATGTGTGATCAAAGATGCTCAATAACCTAAGAGTACAACCTTAAACACTTCTAGTCTCCTAAAAAACTGTAGTGTAATGTAACATAGGTTTAGCTATATGAATATTAGTAGGCTTTGTGGAAGATAAGGTGATGTTAGCTTATTGTATTGTATATTTTAAGATAAGTGGTGAAAAATGGGTCCTGTGTTTACTTTAAGGTTACCTTCATGCAAAAAATCACTTGTTATGTGAGTTCAAGCTCACTTCTCTGTTTAAATGAATGGATTAAGCTGGCACTAGTCTCCTTCAGGGGCGGGGCAGTGGCAAAACACACGTGAGCGCAGCTGCAGGAAATGACTTTCTTTCTGAATTGTCTCCGGCCTAAACTTTCGCTATAGAGCTAATGGCAGTGTCATTGTAGGCATACAGCAAAGTATTTGACCTGATGTTTTTACAGTTCATCTTGACAGTGATCCATTGATAGTGATCTTTATTGAATGGTCGTTAAAGAGGACATATTCTGCTCATCTTTAGTTTTATATTACTGTTTAGTGCCACTCCTGTGACATGTCTCCATGCTTTAATGTTCAGAAAGCTCTTTTTTTTTCTCCTCCTGCCTGTGCTGAAGCACCTCTTTTCACCCTCTGTCTGAAACCAGAGCCCAATCTGTAGCCAATAGAAACGTGATTGTCACATATTGTGTGTTAGAGCCAGTATTTTGTTTTTATATAAAAAAGGCCACCTAATGGTGACGAATGTAGTCCAAACCATATAAAGGACTACAATTCCGAAGTTATACTATCCTTTAAATATAAAAAAAGAAAGATAGAAAGAAAGAAAGAAAGGCCTAACTAAGTTGTTTATTTTTTCATTTGAGTTTTCCCCTTTTGTTTGATTTGTTTTAACTATTGTAAAGGCCTGTTTTCTTTATTATCAGTGTAAAAAAGTGTGTTATTTTTATTTGAGCAAACCCATTGCGCAATATCACCACCATCTGAGGCCAAACAAGTCAACAACAATGTGAGTAAAACAAATGTAAAGAGAAAACGTCTTGTGGCTTGATGGAAAAATAGAGAAGGAAGCCATGACAGTGTGTGTGAGAGAAACTCAATCTGAAGGGAACTGTTGGATTTTAGCCTTTGCAGACCCTTTACATGCACAAAAACCTATATAACACTTCAGGAGAAGAGAAAACCACAAAAAGCCTAATAGGGCGTCTTTAATATATTTTGGTTAGACTAATGTGGTGAGTGAGCTACCATCCTAAAAGCATCGCTGCTAGCATTTATCATACAACCTATTATCCATCTACAGTAACCCTCAATTATGTTTCCAACAGATAGGAACTTGTCTGGCGCAGCTCCCAGCTGTTCTCTGGAAAATGACCTCATATTCACTCTGACCATGTCTTAAATCAACAAGCTAAAACCATCGCTGCACAATCTTTTTGGTTCTGGACAAGAGTTATATGAGAAGTTGGAAACCACTTTAGTGGAGAAAATTACCTTTTATATAAATATAGCCAAAATATTGAAATGTATATTTTAAAAGTATGTTTTAACAGTAAATGAATTCATCTCTATCAATTAAATCTAGTCAAAATGTTTCAAGTGTGTATCAGTTTTATGTTACAATAAAAAAATATCCATCAAACACAATCCATTGTAACAGATAAATGTGTCTCAGAAAAGACCCATTGTTATAATTGACTGGAAGTCGGTTTCTTATAATATCAACACCAGAAATATAACTGTTTAACTTTCATAAACAGGTTTTTGTTCAGGAGAAAATCAACAATTCCAATAAACTAGGTGAAATACACCGTTTTTTTTACTGATACACAGAACATGAAGTACTAATCATTTACTGTCAATATTTCACACATCCAGCAGAAACACTTTTCTAACAGCAGGGCCGCCCACATTACAACGCCGTTATTTTGTCAGCAAAGTGGTTCGATTTCAGCATGTGCATGTGGGGGCGAGCTAATGAGATGAGAGTGATATTACCCATAATGGAGGCAGGTCTGTGGAAAAACACAGACAACACTTGATGACCCACTCTTCCCGGGAATCTGTGTGTGTGTGTGTGTGTGTGTGTGTGTGTGTGTGTGTCTTATCTTCCTCCCTTGAAAACCACTCAAACATCTGGCAAACTGAGGATCACTGTAAGAGTTTTGCAGGGTTCAATGAGCCATAATCAATTGCCAAATAAACTTTAAAAGAATAAAATATGCGCTTGGGATATGATTTATTTATCTGATGGTTTTACCCCCCTTCATTTAGTGGAAACTGACTACACAGTTGGATGATTTCCATATCACCACTTTTATGATACCTTATTCCTGCTGTGGGAAATCTAGGGAAACTACTATGTTTCTTATAAACTTTCTATCGCTCTATGAGGATTTTTAATCAATCAGTTGATTTCCAGAAAGATAATCATCCAATTTGCAAGATTATAACTGTGGTGAAGACATGTGATGTGAGGGTTCTGGTAAATATGTTTCGGGAAGGATGTGGCCTGATAACAGAAGGGGGGCCAAGTCATTGTGGTGCAATTCACAAGAAAGACTTGAAGCGTAAACTTTGAGCTTCAAGTCTTTAAGAGTCATGAAGCACTGTTCCTAAATGGAATGCCGTTTGTATGCTGCAGAATGTTTTTTAATGACAGTGAGTTTTTGTACCAGACAATATTATCTTTGATTGAAAGATCTAACTGGAACTCAGTGCTTTGTTTCACTTGCCATTTTATTTTAAGAATATAAGAATGTTGCTCTAGCTAACTTAATGTGGGATGACATTAAAGATTAAAATACTATTAGATTTATTTTATTTTATAATAACTGATAACATTTATCCGTCAAAATGTGTTTTGTCCGTTTAATGTTTTATAATGAGCATAACTAGCTGCAAAAAGTGTTCTAAAGTCTACCTAATCTACCTAAAGCACAAAAAGCAAAAACAAATCACATTCTAAAAATGATCTATATTATATTATTTCTTCATGTGTTCACCATTTTAGTGTTGCAGTTGATAAAGGATAAGCTAATTTTAGCTACTTTATCTAGCCTAAGCTTTAATAAACCATTATTATTATTATTATTATTATTATTATTATTATTATTATTATTATTATTATTATTATAACAAATCATTTAAAAATAATAAGATAATAATAAATGTAGTGGAGTTAAAATTCAAATACGTGCCTCTTAAATGTTTAATAAGGAGTTTAAACTAGCTTAAAATTTAATTACTAAACAATATATCTCCCTTTCTTTTTTGCATACACACACCACCACACACACATATTCAGAGCCCATGGTGATGCACTGGAAGGTAAAGGGAATCAAGCTGGGAGCTTCTATAATTAGAGGAGCATTCAGGAGCCATACTGCTTGGTTGTTTAATGTTTAATGTCAGGCCTGCAGTTGCAAAGAGCAAACCTCGGGGCCCTTCTTAACACACACACATATTTACAACACCCCCTCATACACACATACAGATGCATGTACAGAGAAGTAGGTGAGCAGCAGTAAAAGTAGTAAACTGAATGAGTGGATTCAGGTTTCAGAAGGGAAACAGCAGCACAATACACTGACACACACACAGACAGAGCGTGTAATTCCCAGCTATTGTCTGTAACCTGAAGCTTTGATGACATAGGAAACCAAAGCTCCTCTGGACGAGGAAAAGGTCAATCACATCACGAGAAAAAGAGGAACTGATCCGCACATGGACAAAGACAATATGCTGTGTTTCAATGGAATCTGGAAGAGATCACTTTAAATGAAATAACATACAGTATAGAGCTTTTGTTTGTTTAATCTTAGGTTAGATTTTAACACATAAAGTTTATCTTTGAATGCTTGCACAGATTTCATAAGATAAGAAAGAACCCAGACCTTTCTCTAAACCGAATTCAACTTTGAAATGGATAAAATACATTTAGCTGCGGCTCTTCTCCACAGCAGTGCATTGCTCAGCTCCCATGGCAATTTGCTCCTGTCTGTTTCTCATAACTGGAGGCGTGCTGACCGCCCTCACTATAGGTAATACACTGACTATGGATAAGTACCTCAGATAACCCCACTTCACAATCCACACCATCCAAACCACTCGTTTAAGTCATGATATAGAATTTGCTAGTTATTTTCAATATTCAAACTTTCTCCCTCCATCTGTGCAGCTTATTTACATCCAAAGCAAATGGTAATCGTGATCATTCACTGTCGTTTCTTGGGCCCTCTAGAAGACACACACAAACAAAATGGAAATGGGAAAATAGAGCAAAGAAATACCTCAATTCTACCCTTATTACCAATCACAACAGAGAGCCTTATATTTGAACTATATATTGAGGGGCAATATCTATGCAAAACTTGTCTGTGAAGTGTTTTGCTCAAAATACCAAACAGATCCCTCATTGTAGCATGCCTCATCCCCCTCTATTTCAGCCCTGTTCTTGAAGTGCTGATTCTGTGACTGTCCCTTTAAATTTGAGCTGAGCTGAAGCTGGCCACGCCCCTTTAGAGCGCATGCAGCTCTCTCTCCTCTGTGAAAGTTTTCTACGAGAAGAAGAGACTCATCATAATGCGGATGATAGGTTGGGACGTGTCACGTGGGTGGGCCGTTGCCAGGAGTTCAATGTAAAGCCAGCCCGTATTTCGGTTATGACATCATAATCGAAGCAAATCGGGATCAGCTCGTTTGTACCCCGGTTTTTTGGGAGGTGGGTAAGGAGGAAACAAGATAGGGTTGTATTTTCTGACACTTTGGGGGTCTACTTACACAACGGGGACACGTATTTATGTGTAAAAAAGACATCAAAAGTGCATTTTGCATAATAGGGGACATTTAAATAAGTGTTTCTACAGCCCCATTATTTACTCAAAACCTACAAGTTGGTGAAGAAAATATAACATAAAATATTAAGATTCTGGAAAATGTCACCACACCTTTTAGTACCTTGAGCAGCACAATAGTAAAACCTGTCCTTAAACTCAAATACAGCTTTAAAATGTTCATCTAATATTCCTGTTAAGAGTTTTATTTGGCCCTCGACATCTTACAGTATCATAACATCTCTTCTGTTCTGAGCCTCACTGCCTTGTTTGTCCAGATATCTTTTAAAAACTCACATGTAGTGTTTTTTTCTTTCTTTTATTTCTCACAGGAAAATATACAGATTGTCCTCAGCCAAAGCACACATTGACCAGGGAGTGGCAGGAGCATGAATGTTTTAAAAAGGGAAAGGATTTCAACTCTGGGTGACTTGGATAAAGAGCTGAAGACATTTTGTTTTTACAGTTCATGATTATTTCCAGACATGCAGCAGTACTGACTCTGGACACTGACTTGTATCCTCCCTACATCTTACATGGACATGTCCCTTCCCTGTCATGATGATTAGGGTGGTTCTGGGTTGAGTTGCACTCCTGACTAGCAGATGCAGAGAACCTAAGTGTCATTTTAAAATGGCTATTTTCCAAAATAGATGCACTCCTTTTAATGTGGCCGTTTTTATGTTTAATCTAGGTCGTTTTAAGCACTAGGGCTCATTAAACCCATGACAGGTCAGACAGACAGCTCCTGCGGCAGAGGCGGGTTCTCCGCCGGGCACTCACCCTGCTCTGGACCGGGTCTCTTCGACAGGAGGATGGGGAGCGATGCGACGGACACTCCGACTCCAGTCTCGTCTCCCTTCTTGCGTTTATCGATAAACTGTAGGTAGAAACAGTCCTCTGTAACCGTTCCCAGCTGTCTCCTTTAGGGGGCTGCTGGCAGGTGATGGTTGGTCTCTATTGCTCCAGAAACTCTCTCTATTTAATCTCCAGAGTCCCTCTCTTCTGCTGCTGCGCTCCACCGCCGCTGCCCTCTGACGTCACGGAGGAAAGCCCCGCCGGTGACGTTACGCCGTCTGGACGGAGCCCCGCCCCTCAGGAAGTCCAGCTGGCATTTACCGTAAAAACCAACATGTGATTGTGGGAAAAAGAGGAAACCTACTGGGAAATTAACATAGAGCATTGTGTTCGAAGGGTTAGGGTTTATCAATACTCTTATCACTTTTATCTGCTTTGTTTATTCAAAGAGAAACAACAGACAATAGTATCTGTTATAGCGCTTATAAGGTAATCTTAGATCAGACAATAAGTCCTGTGTGATATCATCCTGTTTGTCAGCAAGGCAAACGTTCAGACATGCCAGAAACTAGATGAGTAAGCTTTTGTTGATTCACTCATGTATCGTAGCCTACTATTTTTATACAGTCTATGACTTAAGCACAGGTTTGAGATAGGCTTCTATGGGTTACTTATGCACTTTTCCCTTTCTCCAACCACACACACTTTCTAACCTGGCTTTCAATTCTGATATCACTACACTTGTAAAGTTTGGTGACGGCCAACCTGCTGGAAAGTACTCAAACCTCCTCTGTGGTAGTTCCCCATGCAGTGGGTATCTTCATTACCACATTTAGTCACGACATACACAAAATAATACTCACAAAGCTTTTGTGGCTGCTAATGAAAATAAAATCAGCTGTGAGCTTTTAAAATATTGTCCCACACATTTGTGTCGGTTAATTTTCAAATCCGTAGATAAGCAATATTACCTGGTATAACTGTCCATTTTAATATCACATTTTACGCCATTATAACCCATATATTTCTTTTGGTAGATAGATCCTTTTTGTATCTTTTATTTTTATTTGTTTTTAATTCACATTTACACATCACCTTGTTGCTTTTTTTAATGCCTTTCTTCCATACTTGGCTGACTTTATCAAAGTTTAATTTCAAGGGACATTTCAAAGCACATTAAATAGCTACATGGAAGTTGCAGCTTCAAATATTGTGCAGAAAGAAGTGTCCTTTAATTTCTCTAAAGTTTAAGGTAATTTCTGATGCACCTTTTATTTTTTAGGAAAATTAACCACATGCAAATTTGCAATAACGACAGTGACAATAAAGCTGCTATTGCCCAGAGACGCAGGGATTTTGGCCGTTGCCTGGGTTGTTCACCCCACAACACTGCTGATGCAAAGTTCATTACATTTCCTCATTGTTTATAAGGTGATGTACAAACAGCTCTTTTTCTTTCATTACCAGGGAAAGAATATCCATCATTGTCTCATTTTAGGACTTACACAAAAGCATATTCAACTTGAGGTTTTTTAAAGAACTCTTCTCCAAACAAAGAAGTTCAGCAGGGGCCTCGTCTATTCCACAGCTAACGTAATTAGCTAACATGCTCAACAGGTCAGAGTCAGGTCTAATATTTAACTACAACTGTCATTCTAAAAGTGTGGATTGCACACTGGGAGGAAAAAACGAAACAATGTGCAGAAAATGTAAATGTTGTAGGAAAGCATGATTTTTATTAGAAGGGTGAACATACAACTGCGAGCCCGACAGCACCACAACATTTACCTTAACTTATAAAAAGTCTAAGGATTCCCATTAACTGAACCCCCCTTTGTCAACCAACAAGAGGTCTTTTCCAGATCCAAACCTCCTCCATGGTGGGAATGTAGCCGCTCAGCTTCAACCAGCTGGAAGAGAAGTGACAGAAGAAAAGTTGTGTGTGAGTTACAGAGAAAATGAGACAAACTATGACTAATAGCATTATATTTGGTCATTTAATTGCTGAAAATGTCAAACTAAAAAAAGGGTCTTTCGAGTGCAATTAGACTGCCAGCTTTGACTTTAAAGTGCACATTTAAAAGTCAATTTAATGTAAAGGGATATATTTAGATTGTGGGGGTTATATGAGGGACTTAAGCAGCAAATGAATATTTAAGCCACCTAAAATAATCAATATCAGTTTAAGTTATTATATATTTGGACATTTTTGAACAAAATGCCATTTTATGAGGATCTGAAGCCATTATTAATGCTCTCTTGATAGCCTGGAGATCCCATTGACGAAACCATGAGTTTCTTCAAAAACATGAGAGGTGGGGGAGTTTGTTTGTGTTATTGTCAATGCATTTTAAAGGGTTGTTTAGGATCCACCAGTCACACAACACAATCACTTAAACAGTATATCACATGTTCAGCAAGGAAAGTCTTCCCAATGGAGTCTGGTGGCTTTGAAGAGTGCACGGATAAGGGAATCAGTTCTTCGTTTGAATAGCTGCCTGACTACATTGGGAAAAATATTCTTTGAGTGTGCTATACAAACAGCATCTTAAATACATTTTGCTGCTGCCCCCTGGCACATCAGTGCATTACTCAGCTTTGTTGCAGCAAATCCTGTCTGTTTCTCCAAATTGGAAGTGCATCTCCACCATCACGGTAGAAACCACCAACTATGGATAGGGACCTCATATAACCCCCACTTCATACAATATATACTACGCCTTTAAAAAGTTAAACAAAACAAGCAGCAAGGTAAGCTGTCATTTCAAAATATATACATTCATAGCTTTACTTCTACATAAAGAAGCAAGAAAGGCATCGTTGAGCACAGGATAGGATATTAAAAAAGGGGAAACTTGGCATGAAACTGCCTGGTTGAGCTGCATAAGAGACTAAAATCTGCCTACTGGGCCTACTGAACATCTGCTTTTGTTTTTCATTACAGCAACCCCACTGAGAATAGAGACATCAGTATTCAGGGAAAAGTGCAGGTGACAGTCTGCATGCAAGATGTTTCCCCTGTACAACAACAGCAGGTGATTACAGACACGCAGGGATTTTAGCTGGAACTGAAAGGTGAAGGAGGAAGAGAGGATTCAAGGGCAAATCCTCTTAAGCCACACCAGTGTAACGTGCAGGTCGGCTGTTCCAGTAGGAAATTCCTTTCTGCTGATATTTTAAGAATTGATTTTCACAACTCCCATTGTTTCCTGTGTCAGGAATAGGTCTTAGGGGGGAAAAAACATAGCAAGCAACTCCAGGCCAATGGAACAAAAAGAAAGAGTTCTGGGAGCGGCAGGGAAAAAAAGGAAAGAATTAAAAACGTTGCTTTAAATTTTGTTTATCCTCCAGGTCTCTGAACACATTCCAAATGTTGAAGTGGCCCATTTCTGCCTTTACTTAGTTTCTTGTGTATGTCAATGGTCTGCAAAGGCTAAAATCCCCAAGTTCCCCCCAGAGGGAGTTTCCCTTCAGACTCCCCCCTCTGCCTGAAACGCCTCCATTGGAGTACTTTGTTTACTTCCATAACATAGTGACATCTCTATGTAACACTCGCGCTTCTATTGGCTAGCCCTCCAACATGTGAAAGGCTAAGGGGCGGGACATCTCTGAGCGGTTGATAAATTGCAACAGAGCTGGCCAGCTAAACAATCAGAGCAGACTGGGCTCTGGTTTCAGACAGAGGGTGAAAAGAGGTGCTGCAACACAGGCAGTATGAGAAACATAAACAGCTTTTTGAACATTAAAGCATGGAGACATGTCCCAGCAGAGGCACTGAATACAAATAAATGAAAAGGAGCATAAAAGGGTCCCTTCTACCTAATCAGTTATGTCTGAGATTCTAACATAAGCTACATTTCACCAATAAATCTTACTGATAAGATTTACAATGGTTTTCAAAGGTGTCAGACAAATAAAAAATGCACCTCAGATACAATCGTTTGGTCAAATATTAGATCACTCACTAGGGATGTAGCTCAATATTTATCAACTTAATTGTTAAATACGAAATACTGCTCGAAAAAATGTTGATAATACCCAATGAAAAAAATTATCCTGGTATGTTATATTAAATAAAACAGCCTGTAAATAATCCAGGGCCTCTAAAGAAATGTAGTTTTGTTGTTTTCCCTCCCTCTAATGCCCCACACACAAATGATTGTAATAACTTTGCCAGTTTATGAATTAATGCTATAAAAAGTAATGCACTTTGAGGGAAAGCTAAGGTTTCTTTATATGTATTTTTTCCGCCCCGTTTTGGCTTTTGTAAGATATTCTCTCAGCAATAATGAATCCTATTCTTTTTCCCAACATTGATGGTCTCTCTACTGCTACAAATCAAAACCAACTTAAGGACATTGAAAGTACTTTGAAAATGACTGGCAGTTTAAACAATGCATGTCAGCTGCTTGTCTACCTAAAAGGAATGGAAAGAGGAGGAAATGTAGCTGATAGGAAAAACAGGAGTTCTAATGTACAGTCTATGCATGAGAATCAGGGACTGAGGAAGAGAAAAGGGCAGAGTCATCGATTAAACAAGAGCCAACCTGTCCAGCGAGGGCAAACAATGTGCGGCGAACGTCAATACTTTCAAACGCCTTCTGGTGAAAAGCATCTGTAGGAAAGTGCATGGCATTCCGCGCTGCTAAATGTCAAAACATTTCATCTTGTTTCGATATAAACGAAAGGCACAGAAGCAGCGTAGAGCTCAGCTTGCATTGTGATTACTGGTTAGTTCTCAGACTTGATACTGTGATGAAGAGAAACAAAGCGTTAAAGCCTTTCTGTTTCTACAAAAGGGATCACTGCTGCCACGTTGAGTCTCCATCTTCCATGTTTTGGATTGCAAAGGTACATTTTGTTGCCACTGTTAAACTTGATCAGCTCTTGTATAATCTCCAAGGAGGAAGGAGGAGGAAAAAGGGTTTAAATGAAGGACACTTGGTCTTTACAGGCGACGGCGCGGGCAGGGAGTTCCATGGCGTTGGAGAAGGCTGCTATGATGGAGGCGAAGACGACGTCTGGGCTCAGGGAGGCGTTGACTGCCGTATGCAGGCCCCGGGCGCTGTAGTACTTCACCAGAGGGACGGTCTGCCGGTGGTAGGCGTCCAGACGGGAATGCAGGGTCTTCTCGTTGTCGTCGCTGCGGCGGATGAGCGGCTCGCCTGTCAGCTGAGTGCAGACAAGAGCAGAGGAAACCCATGAGAAGAGGGACAGAGATAGAAAACAGGCCGAGACTGTGGAACCTGCACAATCAGATCAATGCTCCTCAGTTGTAAACCTAAATCCACATAAACACTTCATGCTACAGCTCTATTTCACTCATTTTAAGCCGCGTTTACGGTGTCCGACAGGTGCAAACGCACAACGAAACCCAAAATCCTTCCATCCTGGGAAACGCATTGCAGCTTCAGAAGTGACGTAAATTTTAAAAAGTGTGCCAAAACCTGTGCAAATGACTCATCTTCACCAACTTAACACAAGCAGCATTCAGAAAACGTTATTATCCCTGAACGTCGACAAGCGATCTGGTCCCAGCTGTGTGCATCAGTTTTTAGTGTCCCCTGGTCTCTTGTGTTTTCAGCTTCTTGCAGCATTACTTTTCTTAGTAAACCCTGCACATGTTTAATCAAGTTGCTGAATGTTTTCTGAAGGTGCTGCTTGTGATGTCAAACTGGCAAAGCGGTTTCTTCATTTGCATGTATTTTGGCACATCTGTGTTTTAATATTTCAACCGTTTTTGAAAGTGCAGCGTTGGGCCGTTGTAGCGCGTTAGCACTTGTCAGCCACCACTGTGTATTTAGTAAGATCGTCTTTTTGGAATTGCCGTGTTAAAACAAGACTCGCCGGATTTTCTCTTTGGAAGTCAAAGTAAAGAACAAGATCTAATAAGATGATCCAAATGATGATACCCAGAAGCATCTCCATGTATATATTTGGTAAATGTGCCTGGACATTTTTCTACCTTCAGCTTGCATCTGAAGCTGGCTGATTGTCACCAGGCTTGGCAGTGAGTTTAAGTAGGTGGCAGATTAGCCAGAAATGGTTTCTAAGTGGGTAGATAGTCAAACTACTTACGTCATCCTTCATGGGCTCTTTGGGGGGGTTGAACTCCTCGTGGTAGGAGCGACCACTCGGCTGATGAATTAGTCTGGGGGAAATGGAGGGGACACGGTGAGAGAGGCAGGACAAGGACAAAAAAGAAATTAAGAGTGAGCAGAGGAGGATGGACGAGGGTTAGACGACCACGGTGACTCACTAACTCCTTAACTGTCCCTTTATCCTCCCACATGCTGCCCTTGTCCTACTTGGCTTGTAAAAAGACAGCATGCGGCATCCTCCTCCTCACAAAAGGACCCCGCAGACAGTAACCCGGCTATCTGCTAACGGCCATTCAGCGTGGCATACAGATAACGTGGAGTGAGGACGTCAAACACTGAATAACAGACACTAATAAATGATTTCATAAAACCGATTTCTAAAGCGCTGACGAGTTGGTGATGAAGGAACACGTCTGCCTGCACAATGTATATCAGCGACCAAATCAGAGCATGGCGCGTTCCATTTAACCGTTTCAAAACTGTTAAGTGAATCATGACTTGTTGCACAGTGGAGGCTGGAGACATGGAAACAACAACACGCTGCCAATTACACCGCTAGAAGAGTTTGCTTTCTGTCCAGCCTCAGCCTGTAGAGATTGTGAAAGGAGTCAAACATTTATTATCAGAGCATCTTGGGAAAATAAGTAAGGAAATAAAAATGAGGTTGTGCAGTGGTTTCTGTTGGTTGTGGAGTGTTTTTGCATGTGGCAAAATGGAGGAAAAGTCTACTTATTTAACCGGATACGAGTAAGGACTAAACTGTAGGGATGCACCTATGTTTCGAACAGACATCGGCCATTGTTAGCCCTATTCACCGCCATCGGCCAATAAGATGAGGTGCGCCCAGGGCACTGCCATAACTTTACAGTAACCCACAGCCCGTCTCACTCCGGTGTGGAGCTTCTACTGCTGAGGGGGGATTGCATGCTACAGGATTTCATCCCCTGTGTAGCGTGTGTTTTCAAGAACAGTAAATGAAGTCCAACATTCAGAGAGTGTTTGAGTTATGAGGCTAGAGTTCAGGCTCTGTGTGTCAGCAGAGTGGCCGACACAAAAACTAACCTTGTAAAATTGCATTTACTATATTTAACTGTTCATGCACAATGGCAACAGTGTCACTGCAGGAGGACAAGTCTCTGACCTGCTCTGTGTGTTGACATGAAAAGGGAGCTCGCAGTCTTTGTTCAACTTAACTCTCCATGCCTTTAGAAATAAACAAACAAAACAATTTAAGTGAATGAATGGAAATGTAATGCTAATAAATACGTTTTTATTATCTTACGATGATTATGACAAACGCAAGCACTGACTGCTGGAACATAAAATCGCTTCAGTGTGATTATAGTACAGCAGAGTAAAGAGCCTTTCTAAAAACTATGGTTTGTGCCCATTCATAGATAGTGTATATGGCTAAAACAAAGTTAATATGTATATCATTTTTACCAATAAATACAAATCAGCAATTCCCTATAAAAAAAGAATAAAAATGGTGTGATGCAAGCGGGAAAATTAAACGTTTTCTGAGCGCAATAAAACATTTTCAATATTCTGTCAATAATCAGCAGAGCTCATTTAACCAGGTGAAATGAATACAGAGCCCTATCTTAGCCAAACTGTGGAGATTGAACAAAATGTTGGTGAAATGAAATGTTGTTGTCGTCCTAAAGATAAATCAGCTGACAGACGGCGTGCCTCATTTGTCTCTGTACTCTTAAAAGGTCAGCGCATGCCGAAACTAGGCTGTCACAATACCAGAGACGCCCTTGTGACAATTTTCCCAGACCAATGTGTATCATCTTTATTTCCCTTATAACAGAAAAAGGAAATGACTTCATTTGTATTGTTTTAACTTCACCATTAAATCAAAAAAAATAAAATGGAAATCCCAAAAAATGACTGACTTTACCATGCAGTAAGAATACCACGAGTGTCTCTTATTCATTTGATTTAATGATGTATTTAATGCAGCTACAATTCAAGGAAATAATTGAGTGTATTGCTGCTGATTTATAATATCACACTGGCTCAAGTTGGATAAAGACAGCCCTTTATTATTTACGTCTTTTTATGGTTTGCATGTTGTTGTTTTTTAGGGAAATCCCAACCTTCAGTCTACTTTAAATTGCTGTGAAAACATCTCCTTTAAACTTATTAACTCGATTATCTTCACAAAAAAAGCATTTAACAAGATCCCATTTGAACAGAATATGATAACTCTACAATGTGAATACTTATTTCAACTCAGAGGAGCTTCACCGAACTATAATTCAAGCCAATAGCATCTGGGATACTGGCGGCTAGCAGCTAACATTTACTATCTTTCCTTCTGCTGATATCAAATCAGATGTTTTAACAATGTGGCATTATTAGGGGGGTCATTTTAGTTTTTAAAGTTGACAGGATGCCGTAATTCTCAAGCCCTTTGATAAGATATGTATGGTACCTACAGTACTGTAGAACTACAGGTCATATCACAAATGAAGAACATAGCTTTCATTCTTTTATGAATGCTGGTGTGACTGTTGTGAAACATGCATACACACCATTAACAGAACAGTGTGTCCCTATCTTAACAATTTAAACTAAACCTAGAACATATCTGAATATTTTTTAGTTATATAGTGAACAGGCCACCTTTATTAAAAGCACCTGTACCTGTTGGTTTCTTATAGCTTCATTACTATAACCTCCTGCATGTTTCCCCTTTAATTTGAATGTCACTGGTGAGCTGTAGCTTAATTCTAATAGTTATGTTTTGTTTTCTTCACATATCTCTTTGGAGACTCATGAAAAGGAGCATTTAAAAGTACAGTATGGCACGGAGCTGTGGCACTCATTGACTCCTCTTAAGATGCGTGCTGCGACTTTGCAGCTGCAGGACGCTCTCCAGCCTCCTCAGTAAACCGCATGCTTTCACGCTCCACTCCTCTCCTGCATAATCTCACTGTCCCAGTCTCTTCTGTTTAAATGAAGTGATCTATGGATGGATTTAACACTCAGCGGGAATGAGGAGCTTCTCCCATCCTGGGAGCTCCTTACCCGTTGTTGTGCCTGGGATATAGAACAAATTGGATCCTTCCCCTGGTGGTGAGTAATTCGTTGTCCTACCTGCCACAGATCCTGCGGACCAACATGGAGTCGTCGACGGCGAACTCGATCACTGAGTCCAGGCTCTCGTGTCGCTTGTCCAACAAATTGTCCAGCTGCAAGACAAACAGACAAACCTACTGTAAAAAAGCTTTTTAGTATTTTGGTCTGGTATGAAGATCCAATTAAATATAGAAATCAGATCCATTTTAAATAGTAAGTGTTTTACGGTTGAGGATATAAAGTAAGTGCTTAAATAGTATCTGGTTGCTTTGTATTGATAAAGAAGAAAAAAATCTATGCTTCAGTTTGCAACATGTTATTAGAGATATATATATTTATTCCAAACTTATATTTGATCATAATTTAGTGAATAGCCTCGATACTGGAGTGTACTTGAGGGGATGCAAGGGGGTACGTAGAAAGATAGCATGAGGTAATTTAATAAACATTTTTCTTACACGAGTACAGAAAATAAAGTCTGTTTTTAAATGTGAGGATACATTTTGAAGTCTGTGTATAATTTTGAAGGATAAGAACAGTGACTGAACTTTAAAGTCATTCAGAGGGTGGGAGGGTGTCTGTATGAAACATTTTAAGAAAAAGACACAGCTTTCTTATGCATTTGTCTTGCTATCGTTGTAGCTTCTCTTTAAACTGTGTTTAAATTGTGACAGTATGCATGGAATCAATCTTTAATTTAGTAAAAAGGGAATAGTTCAGTTTTTTAGCAATTAGGATAATTTACTTCCTTGTAGAGAGTTGGATCAGATGATCGATGGACTGAGATTGTGCTAGCCTGGCTCGGTCCAAAACAGACCAAAACCGATCAAACTCACTTTAACAACACTGTAAACACTGTAAAATGTGAAACCTTTGTCCAGTTTTGTTTCTCAACTCAACAGCAGAAATTTTAACATCAAATTAAAAAAAGAGCCCTATAATAAAGTTGGCCAGCTAACCAATCCGAGCATACTAGGCCCTGGTTTCAGACAGAGGGTGAAAAGAAGTACTGAGCATAATGTCCTCTTTGAACACTAACCATCTCTGCTTGCTTGACTGTGCGAGGGAATCCATCCAGCAGGAAGCCGTTTCTGCAGGGCGGAGAGTCCAGGTTCTTCTCTATGAGCTCCACCACCATGTCATCACTGACCTGCAAGACATCCGCAAATCCTCATCCATCTTTTCATCTGCATAGCAACAGCTCTGACCAAGAGCAAGAAAAACAACATGTTGACAGGGATATCTGAACCAGCCACACAGGGAGGAAATAAAGGGAGAGGAGTCATTTCAAAAAACAGACTTTACATAAGCAACCACACAGAGACAAACAGCTCTGAGGAAATCAGCTGCCTGCTGAGACAGAGAGAGGTTATGCAACAGGTGTAGAAAGACACACCGTAGTGAACACATGCACAAATACACAACAAGATTTGAAATGATATTTCTGGATACATCTTCAAAACATCTACCAGTCAATAAGGACCATGTTCCTTAACTAACAGTACAGTGTGAGCAAAAAGATTGCAGGTTTCAAACGTGCAGGAAGGACTTCATTAAAACGTGACGCAACATTCAAGATTACAATCTCAGTGTGTCAGCTCAACATCTACAAGAGAATTAAATCAAATAAAAACAGGATTATGAATTAAAGAAATTGTTACAGTCAATCAACAATAACTTGGAAGCTAGGGCTTAATTACACTTTATTTTTTTTATTGGTTGACCTTTTGTTGAAGCGGCTAGTGTGTGTATTTATTTTAGTGATTAACCAGAATAAAATGAGAAAGTTTCCATTAACGTTTATAGTGATTGAGCCAAAATAGATTGTTATTATTATACTAATATAAGCTATGGTGCCTCCCTTTGTGAGCTGCAAGCAGGAAAGCTAACACTTTTCCGACCGCAGTAAAAAAGTGTCTTCTGTGAGGTATAAAGTATTTTCAGTTATGAAATAAAAAATGTTCTATATTCAATTTTGAAACTTAAAAAGTTTTTGCTTATCTAGAAAGATCACATGAGATTTTTTGGTTAATTTTTTAAGAATCTGCAGCAGAAATCCCTCTTTAGACTCTACTTAGTCATTAAAGGCATGAATGTAACAGTGATTGAGGACAGAACCGGCAGACGATCTCACACACACTGGCACCGAAGACATAGCACTGCCTTTAGTTTCCCTCTGAACATTACACACATGAGTACTCCAAGAAATGGAGGGTGTAAAACATTTTTGAACACCACTAAGTCTCGATCGAAGCACAATACATATGGTTGGATAAGACTGTGTTGGAAATGTTAACCTCGTGCTTTCTTTTCAATAAAAGGTTGACTTTTGGAAAAACGCTCTGGGGATTTTCAAAACTATTTGGATTACATGAAACAATCCTACGCAGCCATTTTAAGTAACTCATTCTACAAATATAAAACAGAAATACCACATTTAAACAATATAAATCCACATTATGAAGGGAACTGTTCAGTAAAGATCAGAGCAGTCATTTAACAAACTATTAGCAGCTATGCAAATAAGTAGGTGTAAGTGTTACAGTTTTCCATTCATGGCTGATCATTACTCTGGTTCGCTTGTCTCACACTTGTGCTTCAAAGACATTTCAGCTGTAAAAATCACTGAAGGCAAACACATGAGTATGTAGTCATGAGGGACTGGACATTAAAGGCTGTAACATCAGCACAGAGCCTCAGAGGGGGAGAAAGGAAAACACACAGATCATGAGAAGCAGATGAGCAGATAGTTACCAGTTTGCCAGCGTCCATGGTCTCCTTGAGCCTCTTCCCAAGCTCCGAGCCTGAGGCCACCATGGCCCTCAGCATGTCCCCAGTGGCAAGGTGGCACACACAGTACCGCTCTGCTAACCGCGGGGCCTGGAGGGGGAACACGACAGATTCAGGATTTATTAAGAATTTTAGATTATCACCACCAACCTGACAGAAGAAGAAAGCGCTTGGCAGGGGGTTTGTTCTGTTGCAGAGCCAACCACCTGCATTGTTGGCTGAGGGAAGAATGAAAGCAGTTTGTGATTTTTGGCTGACAGACTAACGTTTTCACCAGAAGAGATTCTTCGATTTGCATGCCAAGCCACCACTTATTTATTTAGGTGCGGCAAATAAAACATTAAATCGAAAATAATTGGAAAGGGTTTTGATTATCGGTTAACGGTTTTATCAGTTTTCAAAGTTAGAATGCAAATCTGAATTATGTTATCATGCTGGTCTTACAGGCAAGGGCAACTAGGTGCCCTTGAGGACAATGCTTAGACGGCTGAAGCCCTGGTTATACATGTACACTGCCTGTACAAAAAAAAGGTCACTAATATTTGTTGGACCGCCTTCAGCTTTGATTATGGCACACATTCGCTGTGGCATCGTTTCCACAAGCTTCTGCAATGTCACAACATTTATTTCTGTCCAGAGTTGCATTAATTTTTCGCCAAGATCTTGTATTGATGACGGGAGATTTGGACCACTGAGCAAAGTCTTCTCCAGCACATCCCAAAGATTCTCAATCGGGTTCAGGTCTGGACTCTGTGGGGGCCACTCCATGTGTGAAAATGATGTCTCATGCTCCCTGAACCACTCTTTCACAATTTGAGCCCGATGGATCCTGGCATTGTCATCTTGGAACATGCCCGTGCCATCAGGGAAGAAAAAATCCATTGATGGAATAACCTGGTCATTTAGTTTATTCAGGTAGTCAGCTGACCTCATTCTTTGGGCACATAACGTTGCTGAACCTAGACCAGACCAACTGCAGCAACCCCAGATCATAGCACTGCCCCCACAGGCTTGTACAGTAGGCACTAGGCATGATGGGTGCATCACTTCAGCCGCCTCTCTTCTTACCCTGATGCGCCCATCACTCTGGAACAGGGTAAATCTGGACTGATCAGACCACATGACCTTCTTCATTGCTCCAGAGTCCAGTCTTTATGCTCCCTAGCAAATTGAAGCCGGTTTTCCCGATTAGTCTCACTGACAAGTGGTTTTCTTACGGCTACACAGCTGTTTAGTCCCAATCCCTTGAGTTCCCTTCGCATTGTGCGTGTGGAAATGCTCTTACTTTCACTATTAAACATAGCCGTGACTTCTACTGTTTTTCTACGATTTGATTTCACCAAACGTTTAAGTGATCGCCGATCACGATCATTCAAGATTTTTTTCCGACCACATTCTTTCCTGGAAGATGATGTTTCCCCACTGTCCTTCCAGCTTTTAATAATGCGTTGGACAGTTCTTAACCCGATTTGAGTAGTTTCAGCAATCTCCTTAGATGTTTTCTCTGCTTGATGCATGCCAATAATTTGATCCTTCTGAAACAGATTAACATCTTTTCCATGACCACAGGATATGTCTTTCGACATGACTGTTTAACAAATGAGAAGCTATGGTTAAATAACTTGTTGCCAGCTGAAACATAATCACCCATGCAGTAATTATCCAATGGGAGGCTCTTACATATTTGCTTAGTTAAATCCAAGTGGTGACCCTTTTTTTGGCCGGGCAGTGTATAACGTCTATATCAAGAAACCCTATCTGCCATGTTTGAAACTGTTGCCTTGCACAGCCCACGGAGGACATTTAAATCACTGCTCCTCAAAATAAAGTATCTTTAAATTCTTGGTTTTATTGGACTCACAATCAACAAACCGAAGATTTGTTATGTATATTGATAGAAAACAAAGACAGAGCCCCACATTAAAGCAGGAACTATTTTCTTTTCATAAGTGATGTGAACGGTCATTAGATTATAAAATGTGTTGCCCACTTTCTTTTGATAAAAATCAACCAGCTATGACACCACAGAAATACCAAATAGATAAACCATTATTTTACATATTCAGGCTCCACTGCACACATTTTTTCTGGCAGATGTTGCTTGTGGCAGATGATTATAAGTTACAGCGAGTTCCTACTTAAATAAATTATATTTCTGTCCTACACGCCAATTTAGGTATACATTTCATCGAGCACAAGTGAAACATGAGACATTTAGTCATGTGGGGCTGAACATGAAGCGCTTTAACATCAGCATAGAGCCTCACAGAGGTCTGACAGCGATTGAAAGAAAAATACATGAGAAATCTACCACTAAATCCTCAAATTTCTATAAGGGCCCCTGTACTTTTGAAGGAACAGCGTGAAGAAAATCAGCTTAGGCCTAATCTTTTAAATCCCTTCTCAAAACTGACATTTACAAACAGGCTTTTATGTGAGTAACTTGATTTGCTCTCCCTTCCTTTCTTCCTATCAAGTATGTTAGTGTATTCATAGCTACTTTTTTATGTCTAAATGTTGTTTACATTCATAGAGACTTTTTACTTTTCTGTAGATTCCAACAAAATGTTATTTTCTCAGCACCTGTTCTGTAATAAAACATAAATTGTACCCAAACTTATAATAATATATTATACAATATTTGGATAGTGAGGAATTTTCAATATTCCGAAAAATGTTGAAACATTTTTTTCCAGACCGAGTGCAGGAGAAAAATAATGAATTTCACTAAGTGAACATTGTTATTCCTTTTTTAAGAATCTCCAGAGGGAAACCCTCAACGGACTCCTTATTTATTAAAGGCATGAATATGACAGCGATTGAGGATAGAACCGGCAGACGACCACACACACCGGTACCGAAGACATAGTACTGCCTTTAGTTTCCCTCCGTACATTACACACATGGGTACTCAACAACCACATGCATGCCAAGAAATGGAGGGTAGTAAAAACGTCAACACCTTTAAGTCTCGATCGAAGCACAATACATATGGGTTGATAAGAACATGTTGGAAATGTTTACCAAAAAAAAGGTTTGACTTTTGGAATTTAAAATCGCTATGGGCTTTGATATTGTTTGGATTATATGAATCAAACTGCATGATGAAATCAGCTTAATCTTTGAAATCCTTTCTAAAACTGACATTTCAAAACAGGCTTTTATGTAGATAACTCCATTAAACTTCCTACATGTATGACAGTGTATTTATAGCTACTTAGATGTCTATAAATGTTGTTAATGTATTCTAGACTTTTTGCACTTCTGTAGATGCCATTACACTTTGTTGTCTCAGTACCTGTCATGTAGTAAATTGTAAGCTTACCTAAAATAATAATCAGATATCATATAATATTTTGACAGTGATTAATGATGGGATTTTTCTCAAAAAACGTCAAACTCAAGGCTTCAAAACCAAATTCCACAAATCAATGGGCGAGATCACAGGGAATAAGTCCACTACTCAAAAACAAAAAATCTATGGTTGAAATCCTGCCAATTATCAAATATTTTTACATTTTATACACATTTCAATGACTAAATGCTAAAAATATATATATATTAAAAAGTATGCATGCAAAGGAACATTTTAGGAGACAATGCAGTGAGTTTTCCATGTATCCAAACAATGTGAACGCTGACAGCCGTACAAGAGAAAACCAGTTTGACCATGATTTTGTAAATCTGTGCATCTGTATGCAGAATTTAAAAAAAAGTTTTTTTATTGTGAACTTATCAACATCAGCAAAAGCAAATAACTGATGGGTGTAAACAATTAAGTATAAGAGGACACACCCCTGTCTACATCAATGGACGTGTGGTAAAAAGAAGTGCATAGTTTTACGTTTCTGGGAGTTAGCAGCTAATACAATCCCCATACTGGTGAAAGAAGCTTAAGAGAATGGCTGTTTTTCTTAAGAAGATTTAGGAAAGAAACATTTCCCAGCCAAGGTCTTGCTAACTTGAAATTCTCCTATTATGTAAAATCCACTTTCTCATATGTAATACATAAATATTCCTGAAAGTTTCAGGAAAAATATCTTTCTTGTACTGAGCCATTTTTATAAAAACCTGTATGAAATTGTGCCGATCATATTTTGCCACTCTGTGATGTCACAAGGTTTTCTGGATTATGCAACCATTAGCCAATGACCAAATATGTCACAGAGGGGCATGGGGAGTGGCAGTTTATTTGCATTTAGTTACAGACACAGAATCACTTTTGAATCAGAGCTGAAACTGAGGGGTTTTGTCATGCTACAATGATTGATCTTTTTGGTATTTTGAGCAAAACACTTCAGAGACATGCTTTGTATCTGAGACCTATAATATATTGTTGAAAAAGAGTATAAAAGGGGACCTTTAAGCGAGGAGCAATAGAAACCATCCTAAGAGGAAACAATACATACAGGCACGCCATATGCAGGGTCCAGGACAGTAAAAGGATATGTTGTGTGATTGAAGGACTGTTGTTTGGATGTAGCAAATGGGACTTTATCTGCAAAAACAAAATCTTCTTTTGACCGTTTTCAAGTAGCTTATTTCAGATATATATTTTCTGTATTCAAGCACAAAAAGCTAAGAAGGACAACCTTATTCCTTTGTCAAAAGTATTCTTTCTTGAAAGAACCTTAAATGTTTGTATGTTATAAAATACAGTTATATTAGGGGAGACCAGCTTCTACAAAAACATACGAGGCAGGTTTAAGGTCTCAGACAACATAGCCTCATTATATCTATATTTCTTAATGTCTCCCGTATTGAATGAGGTTGTAATAATTGCTAACATTGATATGAAACTGTCGGACATATCCAAGAATAATACAATGCATCTTAACACAGAGTCCAGTTGTGTTTTTCTAAGAGTTGTAGTTCCAAACACAACCAGGTCAACTAGGTAGGTTAGCATTAGCATTAGCTTGTACAAATACCGACCATGCGCAAAGGGCTAACAGTTAGCTCCGTTAGCTCCCCTTCTCTCACCTGAGTCCCCTTCCCAGCTCCGGGGGGTCCGAGAAGGATGGCACGGATCCCCTCCTGCACATCGGCTATCGCCTCCTTCAGTTGCACGCTGGGGGCCATGACTGGAGCGGGACACCAGCAGGGCAGAAACTTTAATAAAGTCTGTCTGTCGTCCTACTGACACCTCTTGCAAGTTCAGCCAGGAAAGGACACGTCTCCGCCTCCTGTCTGATACAACGATTAAAACCTCGCCCCCTAATGATGTTGTGATTGGCCACAAGACTGCTCTGTCACTTATTGTTAGCGTTGATTGGATGAAATCTGTGTGACGGTTCTTGTGTAATATCCGATAATCAGGAATGTGTTTTTTTTGTTAAACTAAATTAAATTAAATGATTATATATAAATAAATAAAAAACATAAAACAATTTATGTTGATATGATTAAGGTTTTTATGTTTTTCTTCGAGTCAAATGTTGTCTATAAATGTTGTATATATATATACAGCTCCGGAAAAAATTAAGACACCACTCCAAATTTTTCTTAAACCTTTATCGCCTCATGTATGGCAGCCGGTCCAGTGTCTGTTGAATTCAAACACAGAGAAAAATTGTCAGTAGTTAAGAGAATACAATAACATTTTTAAAAAATGTATTTAACTCAAATACACACCTATAAATAATAAAACAAGAGAAAATGATAATGCTGAAGTGGTCTCTTAATTTTTTCCGTGGCTGTATACATGTATCGTTTTTTAAATTATTGTTTATATTCTGTATTGTTTTATTATATTCTTTTATTTTGTTTTTGTTTTTGTTTTTTTTATTTGCATTTGTTGAGAAATACAAATAAATTGACAAAAAGTCACAAATATAATTTTACAAAAGTTATATTGACTACACAATTCAAACAAAATTATTTATTTATTTAGCTGTAAAAATACAAACCAATAACTCATACATTATGAAAAGAGACTGAGTTTGGGGAACTCATAAATGATTTATGAAATGATTATGAAATGATGAAATGAAATCATTTATGAAATCATTTATGAACTCATAAATGATTTATTAAGAAATGCTGGGGGTGGGATTTATGATAAATCCCACCCCCAGCATTTCTTAATTTAACTGTGTGCAGTGAAGGGTTCCTTTAGTTCCCTTTTAAAGTCACTGATGATCACAGAGATAAAATGCCTGAACCTGAAGTTTTGTACTCTGATGTCAAGTTTAAAAGAGGGAAGGGAAACAATGATGGTGAGTCAAAATATGATTACCGATCTATCTATCTATCTATCTATCTATCTATCTATCTATCTATCTATCTATCTATCTATCTATCTATCTATCTATCTATCTATCTATCTATCTATCTATCTATCTATCTATCTATGCATTCCTAATAAAAAGAGCTTTCTGTGATTAAAAAAAAAAAATTCTTTCTAACAACATTTCAAAGCCGCATATGTTTCTGTCATCTCAGTGCACTGTGAATGTTGACATATTCAGAGCTCATTTAACAGAAAGTTGGGTTGATTTGGTTTTGGTTGCAGGGAGTGTTTCCTCGCCGCATGAAACTACTTACTCTGAAGTCAGAATCTTGAAGAAGCAGCCGTCCACAGAGTTTCCTGGTGAGTGATAAAACTAAAAAAGAAAGGAGAACAGGAAAGTGACCTCTAGTCAGTGAAGTCATGAAGCAACAGAAAAAAAAAACCCATCAAAAATGTCAGAATTAAAATGTGTATTTTATTATCATCTCAATCTTAAAGTAGTTGTGCTCAGTCCTGGAAACAAAACAAAACATGTTCAACAAAACAAACAAACAAACAAACACAGTAATAGCTATTTGTATCTCACGAAAGATGTGGATGTGTAAAAAAATACGTATTAAATAATAAAATCAGTTTTAAATCAAGTGTAGTTTAAGTTACAGTGAGACATCAGCAACATAAAAAACATCTCAAAGACATGTGTGAGAAAAAGACAAACTGTTTTACCCAGTTGGGGATGTGTGAAAGGTGGTGTTAATGTGGCAATCTCTCCAAGAGTTCCTTAAAACGAGTCTGTTTTTTTTTCTTCGTTTCCTTAAGATTTCTTCCTTCAAACCATTTAAAAGAAAACTTGTAGGAAAAAAAATGCAATTTTTTTTTTTTTTCTCTGACTAACTTTGTCCATTTTCTGTAAGTAGTTAATAGTTAGTTAGTCAATAGCCTCCATAGTTCATCCCTCACAGTTTCTGAACTTCACTTACTTCTATGGGCTCTGAGGCAGCCATGGATTTGTCTTTGTAAACCAGCCAATCAGAGCAGAGCTCGTCATAATTACTTAAATGAGCCCCAAATAAGGCAATTCAGCTTGTTTCATTCTAGGACCAAATCATAGGGTTGTAAATGGGCCTGTAAAACTGCATCTGGACATTTTTTTGGATCAACTAAAGTTATATACCTTCTTTGTAGGCGATTTAAAACAATTCAAAATACCAGAAAGATGCTTTCTATGGCACCTTTAAGATTTTCATTACCATTTTTATATTGTGTGCATTAGACATTACAACCTTTGAATCTTTGAACGAGTATTCATATTTGTCAGTGTATGAATATTACATTTTATACATTACATGTTATCTGTTGGACACTTTTATCTAAAATGACTTCCATACTCAATACTGTGGACAATCACAGGAGCAATTTGGGGTGAAGTGTCTTGCTCAAGGACACAACGACATGCTGACTGCAGTGTGTATAGAACCTGTGCTCCCCTGATCCGAAGATTGACACACTAGTCTACTGTGCTACAGCCTCCCTTATACTCTGAGAAATAGTCAGACTTCCGCGACATATTCAAATATTTAAAAGAAGTCATAAAAAACCGTGTGAAATGTGGCTTTATTACAGCATCTTTAAAAGTTCCTTAATACAAAACATAGGGATAAAAACAATGTTTCATGGTCAAACTTTTTTTTTTAGAGTCCTAAAAATTTAAGCAAACCACTATTACCTAGTTTCATTCCTATCTATTATCTGAAGATGTTTACAAAATATTGTAAAATGGATTTTTTCATGGCTGTTAACAGTGTTTGTTGAATTTTTAAGTGGTGATACAAAGAGATATTGAAAATGTTCTTCGTAATGGACTGCATTTATATAACTGAAAAAACATTTGAAATGAACGTGTTACTGTCAAATGTGGTTTTCTTGTAACAGCATCTTTAAAACTTCCTCATAACTAGAAACGGACACAAAAACAGCACTGTGGTTTGGGCTGGTTTGCTTCCTTAACATGTCATTATTCAAGCTAAGTGAAAACAACTTATTAGACCACACTTTGTCTTTTTGCGTCTTTATATTTCCTCTAATTTTACCCAAGTTAACACAAGATAGTGGCTCATTTGCATTTTTCAAATTTCATTTGTCAATTGTCTTCATGCAACTGATCAACTGGAATAATTTCATGATGATATTTGTCAACTATATGTTAATAGTTTAGTAGCTTTGTTTCATATACTGTCTAACCAGAAATGTCCACCTTTAACCAAGTAGTCCAGTTTTATATCTACATTCTGATGGTTTTCAAAGCATGATTCACATAGAATTTTCTTTTTTTTGTGTGTGTATGATGACATATTTTGCGAAAGATGATTGAGATATTGAAAAAGTGCTCTCTAATGGACTAACGGAATGGATAACACGTCCAGAAGGTTAAACTGAACTTTGAACCGGGTATTACCTCGGGTGTGAACATGTGAATTGCGGTTTTACTGGTATAGCGTCTTTAAAAGTTTCTTAAAACAAGAACAAAACAGCATAAAAGAAAAAAGTTCTTCTTACTCTATTTGCATTTTAAATATTGACACGGTTACAGGGCATAGACAAAAGGAAAGGAATTATCGGAAAAAACTAAAAACTTCAAGAAGAAGGAGAGGGCAAATAAGTTCAAGAAAATGATTATGATAACATCAATGTATAACAGATGACATAACAGTTACTGTATATATTTATCACATTTAACTGGGAGATCATGTACAGTGGTATGCAAAAGTTTGGGCACCCCTCTGAGATTTCATGACAATTTGCTTTTCCTTTATAATAGAAGATCACAGCAACAACATTTGTTTTCCTACAAAGATGTAGACGTTTTAGTGTTTTCCAGACCAAAATTCTTAGGGTAGCATTACATAGTTTTATTATAATAAAATAAAATGCAAAAAATGGGATGTGCAAAAGTTTGGGCACCCTTATAAATAGCATTCATTTCAACACCTGTACGGATTTATAGCTGACAGGTTGCTGCACAAAATTGCTTTGATTAGCTCATTAGACCTTCAATTACAAAGACAGGTGGAACCAATCATGAAAAAGGCTATTTAACATAGGTAATAGCTGGCTGTGCCTGGCCTAGGTTCTTTCTTAGGGAGTGGCAAGATGGGGACCTCAAAACAACTCTCCACTGACCTGAAAGCTAAGATAATCCAACATTATAAATTAGGAGAAGGGTACAAAAAATTATCTGACAGGTTTAAACTGTCTGTCTCCACAGTCAGAAACGTAGTTGTGAAATGGAAGGCCACAGGAACAGTCCGTGTGAAGGAAAGATGTGGTAGGCCGACAAAAATAGGGGAAAGGCACAGGCGAAGGATGGTGAAAATGGTCACAGAGAAGCCACAGACCACCTCCAGAGAACTACAACAACATCTGGCTGCTGATGGTGTAGTTGTTCACCGTTCCACAATCCAGCGTACTTTGCACCAGGAAGAGCTCATTGGAAGGGTGATGTGCAAAAAGCCTTTCCTGAGTGTTAATCACAAGAAGAGTCGCATGAGGTATGCAAAAGCACATCTGGACAAGCCAGAAGCATTTTGGAACAAAATACTGTGGTCAGATGAGACCAAGATTGAGTTATTTGGTCATAACATGAACAGGTATGCATGGCGAAAAAAACACACTGCATTCAATGAAAAGAACTTGTTGCCCACTGTAAAATTTGGTGGAGGATCTATCATGTTATGGGGCTGTGTGGCTAGCACAGGTACTGGAAAACTTATTAAAGTTGAGGGCCACATGAATTCCTTACAGTACCAGGAGATTCTTGACAAGAATGTTCTAGAGTCAGTCACAAAGTTGAAGCTACGCCGGGGTTGGATTTTTCAGCAGGACAATGATCCTAAGCACCGATCAAAATCCACCAAGGAATTCATGCAGAAGCACAGGTACAATGTTCTGGAATGGCCATCCCAGTCCCCAGACCTTAACATCATTGAAAATGTATGGATTTATTTGAAGAAGGCTGTCCATGCACGGAGGCCAAGAAACCTGACTGAACTGGAGACGTTTTGTGTGGAAGAATGGGCCAAAATACCACCTGCCAGGCTTAAGGGACTTGTCTGTGGCTACAGGAGGCGTCTACAGGCCGTTATTGCAGCAAAAGGAGGCAATACTAAATATTAATGGAATTATTTCTTAGGGGTGCCCAAATTTATGCACATGCCTATTTTTGTTTGAATGCACATAAACATGTTTCTGTTTGACCAATAAAAGTTATTTCACTACTGAGATGTTTGTTACCATAAGGTATAACATATGTTAAAATGAAGTTGCTGCTTCAAAAGCTCAGCAAGTGACAAACTGATGCAGTGGTTTTCCTAAGGGGTGCCCAAACTTTTGCATACCACTGTATAATGAGGAGCTCCCAGGGCACCCAGGGCACCCAGGGCTCCCAGAATGTCCATTTCAGAAACTGTAAAGGCTGTAAGGGTTCAAAATCTAGATAAAATGTGAAACTTTCGCAAAGCTGGGCAGGCAGGCAAACCGATAGACAGGAATAAAAACAGACACAACATAGGCGGTGAAAAACTTTCAAAATAAAACAGGAAACACAGACAGAATGTTACAGGAATGTATATTTTACTTAATTTAAACCAACTGTCTCTCTCTTTTTCTGCTCAACAGGTTCCCAACAACAATCTGAGTCAGTTCCACAATCTAAAGTCACACCAGAGAGAGCGGCTGTGTTTGTTCTAAGTGTTCTCCTGGCAGCTTCTCTCATCGCCCTTGCACTGACCTGTGAGTTTGCTCTCTTCTTCTTTGCATTTTAATTATTATCAATCTGTCCTTATGATAAGTCTCACTCTAAATTGGAATGATTCTTCAACGATGAACATACAGTATTCCTATTCTACAAACCATACTTTCTTTCTCTTTTTTAACAATCAGTGTATAAAAACAACCAAACCATCGAACCTGGACAAAAGTTCACGGATGAGCGTGCTATGGAAAAAAATCTCACAGGTACATTTAACAAAGTCGGAATAACACTCATTTTACCATACTCTACATCTCTACAATAATAATCCTCACTTTACTTTAACTTTGAAATGTTTTGCCTCCAATGACGACTTCCACTCATTAAACTGTGCTTCTCTTTCTAACATTTACCCTAAAACATCCAAACCATAGAACGTCTGCAAAAGGTGATGGATGAGCGTGACACTTTGATAAAAAATCTCACAGGTAAACTTGTCCACATCCAGATCTCTTTAGAATTTGTCACAATTTTGGATCAACACTCTCATACTGATTTTATTTCAGCTTCTACTCGACTGAGTGAACCATGGAAGAGTTTGGTTCTCTGTTCAGGTTCTCAACTAAGAGAGCATCCTGATGAAAGTGACATCTTTTTTTATCTCTCATTACAGCGAAATACTCTGGAGTAAAACCATGCAAACCGGAGTCACCAAAGTGTCCTGAAGTTAACAGTCAGTGATGGATTTACTTTCTCACATGTTTCAATCTTCTGACGATGAAGTGACAGATGTTTCTCACACATGTAAACAGATGTGTTTCAACAAACTAAAATCTCTTCTCTGATCTCTTTAAAGAGGACTCATGTACAAAATGTCCAGAAGGGTGGGAGCATCATGGAGGAAAATGCTATTATTTCTCCACCGGTAAATCAACCTGGACAGAGAGCAGAGAAGAATGCAGACGTAAAGGAGGAGATCTGGTTAAGATAGAGAGCAGAGAGGAGCAGGTATAACACACTGCTGCAGGGTCAGGATTCATCAGGTTCTTTGTTTCTACATTGGTTAGCACAGAGATGTATTAATCATATTGGTTTTTCTTCTCCAGACATTCCTGGAGTACGAACTGAGAGGTAAAATGACTGAAGCTGAGGACAAGTTCTGGATCGGACTGACGGACTCAGAGACAGAGGGCAAATGGCTGTGGACAGACAGATCAGAACTGGACAGCAGGTTTGATTGTTTTAAACACATTATTTGTCAATTTCTAATAACAAAGTCACCAGTTTGATTAAATCACATCTTTTCATTCTTAAATCCTCAGCTTGTCTTTTTGGTTCAAAGGAGAGCCAGACAACTATAAAAAGGTCAATCCTGACGGAGAGAATTGTGCGAGGATGGGGGAGAAAGGTGGAGCCCCAGACCTGAAGTGTTGGTTTGATGCACCATGTAAAGTGCCTCACAAAAGTATCTGTGAGAAACCAGGAGAACCTGGACAGTTAAAGTGCATCTGAAAAACAGTTCAGCTTGAGTCTCACTTTGTCTGTTTAAATCTCATGATGAAATGAATGTGTGTTGTCTCTGTGTCTCTGTGTGAGACCTGTTAACTTAGTTCACTAGTTTTTGTTTAGTGCTAGTGACGTGCTCTATTTCAACATCGACTAAACCGTGATGGTCATGTTTTATTGTGCGAGTGTCGAGTCAATTCTGTCCTTTTCTTTAATGTCATGGTTTGGTAAGTGTGTTCCAGCAGAGTTATTGGTGAGCCCCAGCTAAACCTGGAGACCCTGTACCTCAGGCAGCAGTTGTCCAGCTCTATATTGAATGATGAAAGGTTAGTAGTCCCAAAGAGTAGAACAAAGCGGTATAAAAACAGATTTATTCCGGCAGCCATTCCACAAAGGATAAAGTCGTGTCTCACAGATGAGATTTATTTATTGACGTTGAATGACCTTGTTTGTAGTAGTGTTTTTTGAGTGTTTTTGGATGTGACGGAGCAGGGTGTACTTTTATTAGAGATGTGTCTGTTGTCCGTGTTGTTTTTAGAATGTGTGTCAGGATGGATCCCATGTCTTTTTATCTGCAAACTAAATCGGGTAAATATAAATAACCTGAAGCAGATATTTTCTATAGCACATTGATATAAAGATTGTGTCAGATTGACCTTTTACTTTACACCTTCATAGTTATCTTTTATTAGGATGGGATTAGCGGGGTGGACCCAACGGAATAACCTTGCATAAATTTATTAGGGTGTAATTCTTTCAGACCAGGGCAGGGCTGAAAACAAGGATCTGACAGCTAGAAACAGAAAACCAGGGCTGCAGTCGAATAGTCAGTTTAGTTTAGGAAGGTTCCTAACGTAGTGAAATTACCCGGAAGTACCTTAGTGACCGCTGAGCTGTTCAAATTCATATATGATGGGAAAGTAGCTTTGAAACTTCCTTTATAACCTCCTTCAGTTTAGGGAACACTGGACCTTCCTTTGCGAAAGTAAAGGAGAACATGCTGTCCCACAATGCCTTACGGCCGTTACTTTTACCTTGACACAACATTCGGCCGTTCACGGAAACAACCGATCGTCACGAGAAATGCTTGTGGAGATCGTATTGAAACGCAGGAGACGTTCATTACAGTTGAGCACACGAATGCGTGTCTCGTTTAATCACACAGTAAAAGTTATAACAAAAAAAGATGGCGCTGTCCTGTAAACCAACAAGCATGGGGCTCCACGTCATCGTAAACACAGATTAATTAAAGGGACCACGATCCCTTTTTACAGTCGTACATTCAAGCATAAACCAACGGTCATATTTACAGGCATGAAACAACAGTGTGTAGAACCACACTTAAGAAGGAGGTGAATTATGTATATTACATTCACTACACGGTGCTTATTAAGCAAGTTAAAACTTTAATAAAGTGCTTTGTTTTTAATGTTTAGCGCTATATTCATCAAAAGGAAAATATGAACATTGCTTTTTTACTGAAATTATCAAATAAAGTCCACATCTCTCAGTGTTTACTGTTTACTCAATTTTGTGGGATTATCTAAAGGGTAAGGCTATTTGCACCCCTGGTACAATTAGCACTGTATGCTATTTGTACCCTGGTGCAAATAGAAGTGAATGCTATTCGTACCCCGGTGCACTCAGCAATGTGTTCTATTGATACCCCGTCTGGTGCAAATAGCAGTGAATGCTATTCGTACCCCGGTGCACTCAGCAGTAGGTTTTTGTGCCTCTCCTCAGATTGCGCAATCCACCAGGGTTAAACGCATCCGCAGAATCTATTTAGTCTTGCTGATCTGACACAGAACCGCAGCGAAAAAAAACACAGTGAGGCAAACAGTACCTCTTCGTCAATGAGGGGGGCGTGCGATAGCCCACCGGTAGAGTGTGTGCTTGTTCTGCCGCCTCTCTTCCTATTTGATCTTGATCGCGAAAATGGAAACATTTCTCAAAACATGGACTTTCTATCCAAACGTGAGGTGATCAATAAAGGGATACCAATGCCGGAGGTCAAAGGTATATGCTTCAAGCAACAGGGCATAAGATATCTCGATCTAGGCTATACTTGCATTCAAATTGAACCCAAGGATGATTATGAAATATTAAACTGAAAAGGCAGCTAAAGTTTTGTTTCATGGTTGCTTTGGTTATATAGCTAATAATCATAACTTCAAGCTTAACGATTTAAATGGGAGAGGTGATTTAGCATGAAATGATATGGAGGATTACGTCGCTATCCATTAGGCCAGAGATATCCTCAACTAAGAGTTAAGAAAGACATCTATATTTCAATTAAAAAATATATTAGTGCCATCAGAATTGTTCGCTTTCTGATGAAGAAAAAACGTCCGCAATGGCTTTTGTGCTCACGAGCAAGGTGTTTTTGGTGGTAATTCACGGGGTGTGAATCACAGATCTATACACCGATTCGGCAAAGTGACCGAAAGTAGAGCGGCCGCCATTGATGCGGTGTGCGTGCGGTGTACAGTAGTGCTGCAGCGTGGCTGCAGCAGCTTCCTCTGCCAGCCATGCAGTCACACTTCACATTCTCAACATGCCCCCCATCTCTCACTGTAACTTCCACAGTGTGGTGGCTGTGGATGGCCTGGGAAAACCTCACCGATCCTTTCAGTATGACATGGTCGTCCAAAAAGCAATGTAGTATTTGCCCGACCCATCCAGAGCTCAGGTAGTTTTGACCTTCTATCAGTGACCTGTAGTTTTTGTTTTGTTGGTCATCACTGGCCAGCCGAAGAATAAAATACTCCTGAATATCTAAAACGAAGCAAAAAAGTGTTTTTGTTTTTGATCACGTCGCAGCCATATCATGTTAATGAAATGTCATGTAAGCTTGCGTTAGCATGTTAGCTACAACAAACGTCAACACATAGCGATGTGTGTTGACAGTCTATTTTCTTGCTGTATCCTATTTTAATATGTCATACTTATTGCTGAAACAAGTATTTAATTCCAACATTAATAATTACATTATTTTTTAATCACGTGGGCTGTCCTTAAAGATTAAATGCTAGTTAGCATGCTAAGGTCAGTAAGTCAATTCAACGGAAGCTAGCTGTGTTTACATCTCCTTCTACTTTCCGTTTACTAATATTTAATTATATTAATTCATGAATTAATATCAGTAATTTCAGATACCTTCATCAGTAACTGGAGGCCACTGTCTGACATCGTCCAACCAAGTAACTTTATTCATTTGGGGTTATGGTTATCTTGCTATTATTGATAGCATCAATGACTGTTGAATGGATAATGAGTGTAATGATTGAGCACGCACACCGCAGCAATGGCCCCGTCGCTAGATGGCGACATACACAAATCGCTCACCGAATCGGTGTATAAAGAACCTTCTTTGACTATTCAGATCAGTGGTGTGAATAGTGTGGCCAAGGCTATTGTACCAGGGGTGCTAATAGACATTCAGAATAATGTATGCTATTTATAGCAACGTGTGCTATTTACACCCTGGTGCACTAGCTAATAGCCTCGTTGCATGGTAACCGTAAATTCTACTTCCGCTGTTACTTGTATGCGCGTCTAAACTTCCGGTCGAACACTTCCGTGTTATGATAGCGTTTGACAGCTGGATACCGGTAACCGGCTTTTACTATTTAGAAGTGTACAATGAGTGTGTTCACAATAAAAGAAAGACGACTGACCTTTCAAAGGGTGGGGACATCGGCACTGCACTGTTGTGTACCTCAGTGTACGAATTCTTCGAGGTACAATAAGCTACTTTCCTTTCATTCATTTCCCGTTGACCCGGCGGTACGGGCCGAGTGGCTGAGGAGAATCCGAAGGGATAATTTCAGTCCGACGAAACATTCAAAGGTCTGCAGTAGGCACTTTAAAAGCACAGATTTTGTCGTGACAGCCGGGGGACTAAGAAAACTCCAAAAGGGATCAGTCCCTGTTCTGTTTTCTTGGAACGGGTTTGAGCTAATTGGACATGAACAGATGAGTTAAGACCATAGGTTAAGACACTTTTTCTCCCTACTCTGAGGTCGTGAGGCTTATCGTTTTTCCTCATCGACCTGAAACAAACAGCCCTGACGCTCACTCTCCCTGCTGGATCTTTATTTGAAACTGTGGGAATTCAACATCATACATGTTATTTTATACAAAACAATAATCTTATATCTTTCTAACATTGAAAAGTCGAGCAAAGACCACGTTAAATTATAAAAGTAAGTAAAGCTATTACCACAGTAATATCACTATGTAAGCGCTAATGTTAGCTATGTAGCTACAATAATATTGTGCCATAGTTACAACTTACCTTCATAATTGTCGATATAACTGGATAGGTACATTTTGTATCCCTTATCACGTTTGCTCTTCGGTGTAGAACTGCCCATCCGAACAAGTCGGTGGACATCTGAGATGGAAATGTTTGGGAGATCCTGCAGGCATCTAGTGTAGAAACTCGCCATGTTTGACGTTCACCGATATCACACCGGAAGTTTAGAAGCGCATACAGTAACAGCGGAAGTAGAATTTACGGTTACCGTGCAACGAGGCTATTGTTGTAATCAAAACTTCCGTTTGAGAACTGAATTGTTTTTCAAACTGCGCGCCTTCTCTGCAGAGATGTTGGTATGCGGACTATCACTTCTACTACTCACTGCCAAAACGCATCGGGCAAGAATCGAACCCGGGACTCCCGCATCTTAACCCAAGTGGCTTACCGCTACGCAAATTAATACTATAACATGTCTGTGGTTTGCAAGCAAAAATATACTTAATATGGCTGAACGTAATGATCGCGTAATTTCTAAAAACTAACAAACTGACGGTTGTAATGTGTTCACTAAACATCGATTATGAAAATAAAACACAATGTTTCCATCTCGTTTTTAATTGGAACAGATATTAGTGCCAAAACCTAGCAGTATTCTTCACTTTCTGATGACGAAAAAACGGATGTCCGCCATGTTTTTTGTGCAAACCAGCAGCTTTTATTTTGGTGTTACGTCACGGGGTGTGAATAGCTCAGCTGTGTGGCCAAGGCTATTTGTACCAGGGGTGCAAATAGACACTCCGTTATCTAAACTTTTAAAAACATGTTTTAATGGTGATATACAAAGTGATAGGTTAAGTCCTAACAGCTTTATAACAATAATTACATTTGTATTCATTTTAAAATATTTCATGTAATCATATATATTGGGATTCATCTGGATTAATACGTGTGGACCGGGTGACAAGCAGAAATTTCACTTTCACTGTTGTCCACGTTCATACAGCATGAAACAACACCATCAGAGAGCACGGAGCAAAGTCTGGTGCGCTTTAAGCAGTCCGCTTTATAGACACTGTAGTTCCCCACAGCAGATGCACATTAGTAACGTCCTTCATCATCAATACACGGGATAGTATAAGTGCAGTCGGATTCTCAAAGCACCGCAGTCTCTTTTCCTAATTCGTTCTGAATTCTCCTATCCACTGATCCTTAACCCCGTCACGTTTCACACAAAGGTCAAGGAATAGTAGATAGGAATAGAGGATAGGAGCTGATTTTTTGACAGTTCGACCATATCCCACACATTAAACACATGCAATCATATGGACAAGACACAGCTGGGGAGGGAAGGAAAACACAAAGGCACCAGGGGAACTCAATCAGGTAATCAAACAAGGAAGGAAGACATCACACAGGGGGGAAGACTTTTCAGAATAAAACAGGAAATACTGACAGATCGTGACGACTATGGTTTTAGCAGCACACATACTTCAAACAAAACAACTTCTGAAGCATCAGTCAGTTTTAACTTTTTTTTTTAGCTTTTTGAACACCTAATTTACTTTTTCAGATCAAAGGTATCAATGGTGGAAAAAAGAAATCACAACCTAACATTTCCACAATAAAACGCCTTGTGCCAACTAAATGTTCGTCTGAGAATTTTGCATGAAAACGTAATTCCATGAAACTTCTCAGAGAAAATCAGTCAGGAATGAGTCACCGACTCACCGTACGTTGATTTCCTGAACGACACCTCAAGTGTTGAGAGGCGAGATATGCAGAACAGTCTTTCAGGTAATTTTGGATTCTAAATAAAGAGTTTGATTTTGGGGAACTCTGCATAAATCCCTCCCCCAGCATTTCTTAATTTAACAGTGTGCAGTGAAGTGTTCCTTCAGTTCCCTGTTAAAGTCACTGATGATCACAGAGATAAAATGTCTGAAGCTGAAGTGTTGTACTCTGATGTCAAGTTTAAAAGAGAGACAGGAAACAATGATGGTGAGTCAAAATATGATCATTTATTTATTCCTTTATCCATATATCTATACATTCCTAAAAAAGCTACCAGAGCTTTTTCAAAGAAGTTTAGAAGCTTCAAAGACGCATGTGTTTCTGCAGTTTGAGTGAAATGTGAATGTTTACACTCACATATTATCAGTAGTTAGTACATATTCAGAGCTCATCTAACAGAAAGGGTTTGGGTTGCAGGGGGCGCATCCTCACCGGCTGACACCACTTACTCTGAAGTCAGGATCTTGAAGAAGCAGCCATCCACAGAGATCCCTGGTGAGTGATAAAATGAAGGAGAAATAAGAAAGGAGAAACTGACCTCCAGTCAGTGGAGTCAGGAGGCAACAGCCACCATGAACATAAAAAATGTTTTATGTTAAAATAAAAATGTGAATTTATCAATCCTCCAAGTTATATGAGTGCTCAGTCTTGGAAACAAAAACAAAATTAAAAAATATATAAATGAAACCTATAGGAATGTCAACTTGATTCTTAAGATATGTTGTATTGTATTGTAAGTTAAATAATAATATTAAGTCAAACTTGAGAACTTAATAAAATGTGTCTTTATATTGCATCCTGATGTGTCGGTTTAGAAACCTTCCATCATTAGACATGTGAGGACAATAAATGATACTGTCTGTGGAAGGTTGGACGTTCATTTTAAGGGCAAAGGTGGGATTTATATTGCCATACATTCATTGTCCCAAATGCTTTAATTTTTTAGCTTTTACAGTTCTTTGTATATTAAAATTAAAATGTGGTGTAAATACTTGTCTTTATTATTCCATTTTAATGATAAATAGTTTCTTAAAAATACTATTATTTATTATCTTTATATATGTTTTTACCTACTATTGCAACTTATTTTCTAAGATTGTGTATGTTCGCACCACCAGACAGCAGATCAAATTCCTTATATGTTTAAACGTCCCTGGCAATAAACTTGATTCTGATTCTGAACATTTGTATTTCGTTCTCATTGCTGTTGCTGCTGTCACACCTGAGTTTTCTCTGGGGGATAAACAAATGTTGATCTTAAAGAGGTTAAAATCCGTAATGGTAACAGTTAACACTTTTGTAATATAGAAAGAAACCCCACTTATCACTCAATAAAGAGAGGACTTTGTTGGTTGAGTAATTTACTGTAAAAGGAGATGATAAAATGGTTTAGAGAAAAATAAGGAACTGAACATGACCCAATAATATAAATATAAATGTTAGTCGTCTGTTGGTCTTCATGTTTCCTGTTTTAATTTTTTCTTCATGCCTTGTTCAGTCGTGGCTTCAATGGCTAAGTGAACATTTCAATCATTTAGTTAAGACATGAGTAACCATATTTGTTTGTCTGTGTAGAGATTCGCTGGGGGATAAATAATACAATGGGTATAAAGAGCTTAGATACAGTCAGACATCAGCAATGTTAAAAGAACAGCTCAAAGAAGTACGAGAGAAGCTGTGCCCAGAGTGAACGTGTGAAATGTGGTTCTACTTGTGAAAGCGTCTGCAGAAGTTCCTTAAAACAAGATAGCGCCAACAAAAAAAAAGAAAGTTGGTCACGAGTTTGGGCTCTTTTGTTAACATTTCTTTCTTTTAGTAAGCTTGTAAAAAGAAAAAATGTTTGGGGAAATGTAACATTTATGCTCCTCATTATTTTAATATCTTTACATTTTTGTCCCAACATTTTTTTGTATTCAGTGACAGTGTTTTACTGATTTATGGACTGCATTTATATAATTCGAAAAACAATTGACTCTATCATGTGCAAAAAAGGAAAGAGATTTTGAAACCGGATTTATCTAGTGTGTGAAATGTGGTTTGACTGTAACAGCGTCTTTAAAACCTCCTTAGAACAGGACATGAACACAAACACTGTTCCTTCTCCACTGGTCAAGAGTTTGGGCTGTTTTGCTCCCTCAACATTCCTTCTTTAGACTCATTGAACATTTTTATCATTTTTACTTTACTACGCTTTGCCTATTTGTTTAGGATAGGATTTAATCCTAACTTCACTGAAAGTTATCATTTGATCATACTTCCTTTGTAGACATTTCATAAATAACATGTAAAACTAAAAATAAATGTGCAAATAAATAAATATAACAATACAAATAAAATTAATAAAAAATGGAACAACTGAGCCTCAAATCTCCTCTTCAGACAACATGATTTTTACACTATACAAAATTAATTTTCTTCAGCCAACTTGCATTAGTTTAATTACTTACATTCGATCCCTTTTTTTACTGGTAGTCTCATACAAACCAATTATAATCTAACTGTGCCAACAGAAACCAGGTTTTGGGTTTAAAAGTTTAAAAAACTAGTTTCCAAGAGAAAGCCTGATTTATAAAATTGATTTAAAGAAAGATTAAATATAATGTAAACATATTTAAAAAAGAATGAAAATGTGAGTAAAATGTTCATCTGTATAATTTAACTTTTCCCAAAGTAAAAATGGAATTGTAGACCATCGGTTCAGATGTATTTCATTTGATTCATTTATCCCAAAACATTTAATCCATTTTCTTTGTTATAAAAAACACAAGACATTTAATAATTTCAACACCCCAATAGAGTGTCTGTCTGTTATTCTGCTCAACAGGTTCCCAGCAACAGTCTGTGTCATCTCTACGATCTAAAGTCACACCAGAGAGAGCGGCTGTGTTTGTTCTCAGCGTTCTCCTGGCAGCGTCTCTCATCGCCCTCGGACTGACCTGTGAGTTCATTTTCAAATAAAGTTCATTTAGATTTACTTCTGAATTTGATAGAACTGGTGGTAGAATTGATCAATGGGATTTTCAATTGTATATTCTTTTTTTCAGCATCTCAAATTTACCTATCTCTCCTTATTGCTGTAATGGTTTGAACTCTAAACCAATCTTGAAAGGATTCACCTGAGATGAACAGACTCCTATTCTACAAACTATTCAAAGAAAATTCACAATAAGCTTGCAAAAAAACAAAAGTGAATTGACAGATGTTTCACACACATGTAAACAGATGTGTATCACCTGACTAAACTCTTTGCTCTGATCTCTTTAAAGGGGACTCACGTTCAAAATGTCCAGAAGGCTGGGAGCATCATGGAGGAAAATGCTATTATTTCTCCACCGGTAAATCAACCTGGACAGAGAGCAGAGAAGAATGCAGACGTAAAGGAGGAGATCTGGTTAAGATAGAGAGCAGAGAGGAGCAGGTATAACACACTGCTGCAGGGTCAGGATTCATCAGGTTCTTTGTTTCTACATTAGTTAGCACAGAAATGTATTTTACAAAGTTCTTCCTGTCCAGGAATTCCTGGAGAGGAAGCTGAGATGTACAATGACTGAAGATGAGGACAAGTTCTGGATCGGACTGACGGACTCAGAGACAGAGGGCAGATGGCTGTGGACAGACAGATCAGAACTGGACAGCAGGTTTGATCGCTGTAAACACATTATTTGTCAACTTCCAATATCAAAGTCACCAGTTTGATTGAATCACATCTTTCCATTCTTAAATCCTCAGCTTGTCTTTTTGGTTCAACGGAGAGCCAGACAACTATAAAGGGAGCGATACTTTAGAAGAGGATTGTGCGAGGATGGGGGAGAGAGGTGGAACAACAGACCTGAAGTGTTGGTTTGATAAATCCTGTGAGGTGCCTCACAAAAGTATCTGTGAGAAACCATGACAACCTGAACATTTAAACTGCCTCTGAAAACAGTGCAGCTTACTGTAAGAGTCGCTCAGCCTGTTGAACTTTCTCAGTGAGGGATGCAGAACGGGGAGGAAAGTTGATTTTACTAAAGCTCTTGTCTAAATCAAATAGAAAAAGTCCGGCTGTGCAAACATTAAAATGCAGATTCTTGAATATGTTCAAAAGCTAAGGAAGGGATCACATGTAACAGAAGTACTATTTCAATATTTCATCTTGTTGAAATCATTTTGATGCAAATAATGGCACTGAATTTCCCCCCAAAACATTTTGGGCTCTGGGTAATGTGACAGCATTTCTTATTATTTTCAATTATTTCCAAATAAAACAATCATTTGATTGATTGAGAGATGAATCAGCATAATTATCCCACATCATAAAAGTCATTGATGCATTGTATGTTTACAGAGTGGTATTATTACTTTTGTATGTATTATTATTACTTCCTGTTAATCAACATCTGGTTTCAGCAGTACTCATATAAACTGCTGTGTTTAAATTCTAACGTAACATCATATTTAATATTCTCTTCACGTTTTCATTAGAAACTGTGTTTCTTAAAAAAGTAAAACATGAGTACTTAACCATTGATGTGTACTTTAGTTAAAAAATGACTTTTTACAGCTCGCTCATCTGTAAAAATAAACTCTTTTCATTCATTTATTGACTTCTCTTTGTCTTTTCGTTTGGATGCAACCTTAAACATTTAAAAAGTGAATCTGTAAAACCAAAAACACAACAGGAACATTTTGGATGATTTCCATTTTGGATATGCAAAACAACTGAGTAATACAATGAAGGTAAAACAAGGATTACTTTTATTAAAATAATGAATAACTAAACGGAGAAGCAGCTAAAAAGCATCAACATTCCACTGACTGAAGGAAGTTAAAAACAGAGACTGGTCAAACAGTATAAAGCATCAGTTTAATGTGTGCTTTTCTTCTCTTTAAAACATCAGGAACACAAACACTTGAACCTGGTTGAGACTTTAGGGTTGCAGTGAAGTAATGACAAGAGAAAAGGGAGCAGAAGATCAGAACACAGCAGCTCAGCTCGGAGACGATATCACTATCATCAGCACATCAATGTAGGAGCCAGAACAACATCATGTCTCAGAACCATGACGTCCATAGCAACAACAACAACAACAACAACAACACTTTTATTTTCTTTAGTCTAACTTCTGCAGCCTGTGCATACTAATGATCCACAAGTACACAACCAACTCTGTCAGAGGTAACCTAGATAAAATCAACAGAATAGAGGACAACATTAAAAAAAAACACAACAACATGTCAACAATCTACAAAACCGTCACAAAAACTAGTGAAGCAACCTGACACTTCAACAACAGAACAAAACAACAACCACAACATCTAAACAAACACCAGTGCAGCCAACACACACCTTTAGAGTTTGTTTATTTATCATTGTAAACAATCTTCTGCAATCTCTTTCCATGTTGTAGCACGGGGATACTACCAGTAAGAATTTCAAATAACCCAATTAGACAATTCCAAGTCAGATACTGACAGATGGACTCTTTGCTTTACCTCTTCATTCTTATCTCTTTCAGGTTTTAGTCTTTACCTTTGGTGATTCAGCTCCTGCTTCATTTATTAAACCTCTGCTCTGGACTGATATTATCTATGGTTATAACACACACATCTAACTGTTAGACAAACTAACATGTACTTTAAACTAAACACTCCTGCAGCATCACTCAGGTTTACAGCTTTTTGAACACATGTTTAACTTTTTCATTTTGAAGGTTTCAGTGGGGGTTTTGAGAGTTTCATCGTAAGCTTCCCACGATCAAACGCCTTGTGTACAATCATATATTATCCGTTCTGCTTTTGGGCCTGCTCTAAACTAACAGATCCTTCAGAGTCCTGACAATCACAGGCCAGACTCAGGACTCCATTGGATGAATAATGATCAACCGTTTCAAAAAGTCTTCTCAGGATGTGACCTCACTGCTGGTATGTCCCTGGGTCGAGAATGACATGGTCTTCCTCTCTCAAAATACCCTCTTCTTATAGTCAGATAAGACCTGCGTCTTTTCAAAATGACTCTTCAACATAACTTACCAGGTTCCTGTGGATTTCTGGGAATCCTACCAGACATATGTGAGCCAGGTCCAAAAGAACACGGAAGCTGCTGGAGACTGCTGTCTGACGAACTGAATGTTTGTTGTAGTTTGATCTAAGAGAAGAAACGACCAACATCAGGACCCAGAGAAGAGCTGCAGCCAGCATCAAGTTTGATTCTTGAGAGAGATATTCTAATGTGAACAACACAATGTTTTACGGTGGAGAAATATTGAGAGCTTAAACTTAT